>NC_060139.1:527404303-527707333 GCF_021461385.2 Schistocerca piceifrons | reverse complement strand
CCTTCCCTCTTTCCTGATGAAGCAACCGTTGGTTGTGAAAGCTAGAATTTTGTGTGTATATTTGTGTTTGTTTGTGTGTCTATCGACGTGCCAGCGCTTTCGTTTGGTAAGTCACATCATTTTTGTTTTTAGATATATTTTTCCCATGTGGAATGTTTCCCTCTATTATATTTATACACAGTATGTTATATGTCAAGCTAAAAATTAAGAAAAGGAATTACTTGGTAAAATATTTTAGTATTTATGTTATAATTGATAGGTGCTAGTTATATTCAGAAATTATTTTTTTAGGAACATTTGAAATTACAAAATATTTGCACACTTAAAATTTCTATTATCAACTACCCAATCCTGTACTGTTTACAATGTTTATTTCTGGATTCATTTATGAAATAATAATCAAAATTAATAATGTAATGAAAGGTAGTGGGAATTCATTTGTTGAGAAAAATTGTAAACTGTTTGGAATATTGTTTCTTCCACACAATGAGAGATTTGTAAGCTTTCCTCTGATGTGATCAGACGCATTTTTCTATAATAGGTGTGAATAATTTAATTTTGGCTTTGATAATGTGAAACATCAAAAGACTGTTTGATATGCTAAAATGTGAGAAAATATATTTACATAAAAATTATGCTAAAACAGTCTTTAAAATTTTTTTTTTTCAAGCCAGCCATGAGTAACTGATGTGAGATTGTCAGCTTCAGAATCAGTCCCTAGACAAGAAGAACTGGACCCATCTCGGCATCACAAGCTAAGTAAACTTGAAAGTTTGCTGTAATCTTCACTCCTCTCAAAATCTTCACAAAGGTTTTGCTTATTCATTACTTGGACTGAGCATTATTTAATTTGGACAATAGATGAAGAAGGAAGAAAGGGGGGATGGGAGATTACAAGTGAGTGGGGGTTCATATGGGATGAAATGACTAATAATGAAGTTCTGTCTGTTGAAGAAATTGTTTTATTCCATTGATTTTTTAAGTTTATGTTCCCCCCATGAACCATGGACCTTGCCATAGATGGGGAGGCTTGCATGCCTCAGCAATGCAGATAGCTGTACCATAGGTGCAACCACAACAGGGGAGTATTTGTTGAGAGACCAGTGAAGGCAGCAGAGGATCAAGTAGGTAAAAAGATAATGGCTAGTAGAAATCCTTGGGTAAAAGAAGTTATATTGAATTTAGTTGAATGTAAAAGTACAGTAAATAAAGCAGGTGAATAGACACACAAATATCTCAAAAACCAGACTGACAGGAAGCACAAAATGGCTAAGCAAGAATGGCTACAGGACAAATGCAAGGATACAAAGCCATGTATCACTAGCAGTAAGATAGATACTGCCTACAGGAAAATTGAAGAGGCCTTTGGAGAAAAGAGAACCACCTGTTTGAATATCAAGAGCTCAGATGGAAAACCAACTCTAAGCAAAGAAGGAAAAGCAGAAAGGTGGAAGGGGTATATAGAGGATCTACACAAGGGCAATATACTTGAGGGCAATATTATGGAAATGGAAGAGGACGTAGTTGACGATGAAATTAGAGATATGATACGGCATGAAGAATTTGACAGAGCACTGAAACACCCAAGTCGAAACAAGGTCCTGGGAGAAGACAACATTGCATTGGAACTACTGATAGCCTTGGGAGAACCACCCAGGACAAAACTCTACCATCTGGTGAGCAAGATGTTTGAGATAGGTGAAATACCAGCAGAGTTCAAGAAGAATTCAATAATTCTAATTTCAAAGAAAGCAGGTGCTGACAGTAATGAAAATTACTGAACTATCAGTTTAATAAGACACAGTTGCAAAATACTAACGTGAATTCTTTACAAACAAATGAAAAAACTGGTAGAAGCCAACCTCAGGCCAGATCAGTTTGGATTCAGTAGTAATGTTGGGACACACAAGGCAGTACTGACCCTATGACTTATCTTAGAAGATAGGTTAAGGAAAGGCAAACTTATGCTTCTAGTATTTGTACACTTAGAGAAAGCCTTTGATAATGTTGACTGGAATAATTTATTTCAAATTCTGAAGGGAGCAGGAGTAAAACACAGGGAGAGAAAGGCTATTTACAATTTTTACAGAAACTAGATGGCAGTTATAAGTGTCGAGGGGTATGAGAGGGAAGCAGTGGTTGAGAAGGGAGTGAGACAGGGTTGTAGGCTGTCCCCAATGTTATTCAATCTGTATATTGAGCAAGCAGTAAAGGACACAAAAGAAAAATTTGGAGCGGGAGTTAAAATCCATGGAGAGAAAAAAAAAAAATTTAAGGTTTACTGATGACACTGTACTTCTGTCAGAGACAGCAAAGGACCTCCTAGAGCAGTTGAATGGAATGATAGTGTCTTGAAAGGAGGATATATGATTAACATCAACAAAAGTAAAACAAGGATCACAGAATGTAGCAGAATTAAATCAGGTGATGGTGAGGCTATTAGATTAGGAACTGAGACACTTAAAATAGTGGATGAGTTTTGCTATCTGGGGAGCAAAATAAATGATGATGGTTGAAGCAGAAAGGATATAAAATGAAGACTGGCTATGGCTAGGAAAATGCTTCCGAAGAAGATAAATTTGTTAATCTTGAGTATAGATTTAAGTGTCAGGATGTCTTTTCTGAAAGTATTTGTATGGAGTGTGGTCATGTATGGAAGTGAAACATAGATGATAAATAGTTTAGACAAGAGGAGAATAGATGCTTCTGAAATGTGATGCTCCAGAAGATTGCAGAAGATTTGATGGGTAGATCATACAACTAATGAGGAGGTACTGAACAGAATGGGGAGAAGAGAAATTTGTGGCACAACTTGACTAGAAGAAGAGATTAATTGGTAGGACACGTTCTGAGGCATCAAGGGATCACCAATTTAGTACTAGAGGGAAGCGTGGAAGGCAATAATCATGAAGGGAGACCAAGAGATGAATACACTAAGCAGATTCAGAAGGATGTAGGCTGATGAAGAAGATTGCACAGGATAGAGTTCTATGGAGAGCTGCATCAAACCAGTCTCTGGACTGTAGACCACAGCAACAACAACATGTATGAAGAAATTTTTGAACACATGGAGCAAAACTGAAGCCTGCCCAACAGTGGTAATGCACTACCACTAATGATGGACCAGATCTAATGAAAGTGAGGAGGACTTTACAACTACAATCAAGGACATCAGAAAGGAAAGATAAGTACAAACTATTTGTGAAGGTAACTTGTTTGTTGACTCTTGTGCTTGTTAACAAAATGGGTAGGGAAAGAAAAGTGAGGTAGAAATGGTAGCTCCAGGATCCAGTGAGGACCAGTCTGAGCTGAGTGAAAACATAGACAGTAAAGAAACAGTACAGACTGTTGTTTGGCAGTTAATTTTTTAAAAACTAGAGGAAATGAAGACAGATAACAATAGCAAATTTAGTGCAGTTAATGATCAGTTAACTGAAATAAGTATAGGTAACAATAGTAAAACGGACAGTGTATGAGATCAGATAGGTCCACCTAGTAATCAAATTTCGGAGTTAAAAAATGGGTTGTCAGAGGTGTTAAAAAGTTGATGTTTTAGAAAATAAATTTATTGTTTCAGAAAATGAGTTCATAGTTGAGTCAGCAAAACAATTAAAGAATGTTGATGAAGTAAAGAGTGGAACAGAAGGCTGTAGTGGAAAAACTTTGTGAGTTGGGAGCTACCACCCAACAAAATGTTGCCAATTTAAACCAAAAAATTTCAAATGTAGGAAACAATGTAACTTTTTAGACCAAAAAATTTCAGAATTTCAGGGAAGTTGAATTAACAAACATCTGTGTGCAAACAATGGTATTGCATGGTCCAACACCCCAACCAAAGAGATAGCTTTGTGTCAGCCATGAATAACAATCAAAGAATTAAATTTGTTAAAAGATTTCTTGAAGGTGAAGCTCTGTCATGGGTAAATTTAAATTTAAGTGAATGGGAAACATATCAGTGCTTCTAGAAAAGTTTTTTAAATACATTTTGGTTGGAAGCAGAACAGAGGAGAAACAAAAGTGAATTTTTGAATGATCCTAATTATAGGAATATGGACAGCACTTTGAAAGAGTTTTGTAAGAATCAGCTTAAAAAATTAGATCATCTTGACAAATCATTGGATGAAATTACCTTGATTGATACACTTAAAAGAAGATTATCAGGAAGATTGCAGGGGCATTCATTACACAGACCTGCCAATTGTCTTGAACTGTTTTTACGATAAGTCGACAAGCTGGATAGGGCAATAGAAACCAGTGTGTACCATAATAACAGGAATGATAGAAATCACAATGGGAGTAATCACAATAACAGAGATAATGATAACTTCCACTGAGATCAAAGTGACAATAGGGAGAGAAATTTTGAACAGCAGCAGGATAGGAGTAATGGGAATAACCATGGGCATTTTAATAGAAGAAACAGTCACAGAAGTAACTACTTGGAAAACAGCAGTTTGCCTCAGTGAAGGTCCACAGTTTTGGGGTGAGAAACATAACAAGCACAGGACCCATAAATTACACTTGCAATTAGACAGTAATAACAGTGTTAACAATGTGGCACATGTATCTGAAATTGAACAGAAAGAATATCAGATTTCTCATTTATGTTTTGATTAAAAGTTTTGGGATACTATGTTTAATTATGGTGATGTAAGTTCTAATCACAAACCAGAGTATGAGAGTAGTGAGATATTTGGTGTAGCATGTACCAGAGATAAGTCCCTGCAGTTGCACTATCCTCTAGGTCCTCAGTGGCTCAGATGGATAGAGCATCTGCCATGTAAGCAGGAGACTCCGGGTTCGAGTCCCAGTCGGGGCACATATTTTCAACTGTTCCCGTTGACTTATATCAACGCCTGTATGCAGCTAAGGGTATTCATTTCACTGTAAAATGAATAAAGTTCATAACCATACATCAATAAGTTCAGTCATATGTAAATAATAACGAGCTCAGCCTAAACTGTGCATACATGTGTTTAGTTGTTAAAAGAGTCGTGTTTGAAAAAAAAAAAAACTGTGAAATGGACAAGGCAGAAATTCCTTCTGTTTTTTTTTTTATTTTTTTCTAAAAATGAGACACAGAATTCTAATGCACTTGATTTGAAAGAGAGTGGCATGTCACCACATGATGTGGATTCCCAGCATGAAGCAGGACCATCCAGGATAACTAGTAGGGATGTCGCCGCTGAAGCATACCAACTGCAGACTGCCATGTAAAATAGCCAGTTTATCATGTCACTTATTACATTATGAAAAGTTTTTTCATATACAGCGAACCTGAATAAATCAATACAGAAGGTCAATGTTGACCTGATGAACACTTGCAGTTATGCGAAAACAGTTAAAACTACTCTACAAAATATTTGGAATGAAAGTGAGTTCTCAGTCCTTTTTGAGCAGGCAAAGCAGATGAGCTCAAGTGACATAACTGTTCCAAGAATGACTGGAGGGCAGACCCAGCGCAGCAATGCACCAGGAGAAACTGCTGAAATATATTATTGTTGAAATGTTTTTTACCCTTTTATTGAACATGTAATCACAGAACTTCATGCTTTCTTCTAAAAAAAAAAAAAAAAAAAAAAAAAAAAAAAAAAAAAAAAAAAAAAAAAAAAAAAAAAAAAGGAAAGAAAAAAAAAGGAAAGAAAATGCAACAACAATCCTGAAATTTACGTCGTTCAAACCAACCATGGGGATCTGATGTAAGATTTTCAGCTTCAAGAATCAAATACCTAGACAAGAACAACTGGAACCATCTCAACATGAGAAGCTAAGAAACTTTAAGCTTTATTGTAAACTTCACTCTTCTCAAAATCTTCATAATGACTTTGCTTATTAATTACTTGGACTAGGCATTGTTTAATGTGGACAATAGCTGGAAGAAGGTAGGAGGGGGGAACTTACAACCTGGAGACTTCTTGCATTAGTGTTACGTTACTTGTGATATAGACAAAATATGATTAAAAGTGGATAGAGAATATGCCAGTTGTGAACAGATGCAGGTGGAAATGGCCACTGTCTATAAACTGCCACAAGCTGCAATGGCCATGGTTGACAAGCTTCTGGGTCCTGTCCTGCACTGTGGTAGCATTTGGGCACCTGAAACAAATGCTTTGGCATCTCTGGAGCTTACATCATTGACCCTGTGCCCCCTGATTCACATGTTGTGTGGTCAGTACTCACCTGACAGTGTTTGGTACACAGTGGTATAATTGCAAATCCCTGGGCAGAAGGTGAAAGTGGGTACCAGCTGCAAAGATGTCTCTTTATACCTCAAAAACTGTGATGAGGTATTGTCCATTGCTGGAATTGTATCTGAGTCAGCACTTCATGCCCCAACTGTTGGGATTAGGACCAATTTTCCTCATAGCTCTGGACAAGTGCTGAGGATGGTACTGCTTGTTGCTGGGAGCTCCAGTGTTAGGCAGGTGATGGAGCCCCTTGGGGAAACAGCAGGCAGGTCAGAAAAGAAAGCTAGCGTTCAGTCTGCTTGGCAGACATTCTTATCTGACATATGGAGGAGACAATGCTGGAAGCAATTGAGTGCACTGGATGCATCCAGCTGTAAATTGTGCCTCATTTTGACATGAATGACACTTTCTGCTGTGTTCAAAGGCTATCCTCATTCCTGTGATGTGCACATACAGATGTTTTAAAAATGATAGATCCTTCCACAGGCCCAATAAGAGTCTTCCCATTCCATATAGGGTGGTATTCATCATAGCAGATCAGAGAAAGAAAATGTTAATATATTATTAGTTAACATCAGAAGCATCTATGGAAGGGTCACAGAACTAGACTCACTTACGAAAAGTAACAGTGTCCACATAGTACTAGGGACAGAGAGCTAGCTGAAGTCTGATGTTAATAGCAGTGAAATTTTATACTTCAGCTGGAATGTTTATTGCAAAGATAGGTAGAACACTGGTGGAGGAGACATGTTTATATCCATAAAAAGTATGGTAAAATCTAATAAAATTAGTACAACTGATTATGAGTGTGAAATGATTTTAGTGAATGTAAGTGTTTTAAAGTGGATGAAACATGGTCATCATGTAGCCAAAGCCTCACAGACAAACAAAAACTAAACAAAGCCAAAATTAGCATAAGGAGGGCAAAGCATGAAGCATTCAGTGAATACCAAAAGTAAAACCCTTTCCACAAACTTGTCAGGAAATTTTAGGAAGTTCTAGTATTATATTAAATCAGTAAATGCATCAAAGCCAACTTCCAAAGTTGTTTCACTCTGTAGTTCCTCCTCTAAATTGTTGCACAAACGAAAAAATATTAGATATCAAAATAAGTGACCATGGGACAGGAAAACAACTGAAAACATTCAACAGAGGTAAGGCAACTAAACTGATTGGATACCAGGATGATATTGCATAAAGCATGCACATGAACTTGCCCCTCTTCTAGCAGCTGTGTACCATAGGTCTCTGGAGGAGCGAAGTGTTCCTTATGACTGCAGAAAGCACAGGTCATTCTCATTTCAAGAAGAGTCATCAAATAGATGCACAGAACTACAGTCTGTTGTACAATTTTGGAAAATGTTTTATGTTAGCACATTATGACATTTCTGGAGACCAAAAACTATCCTCTACAACGACTGTGTGAAACCCAGCTTATTCTATTCATGTCTGAGGCTCAGAAAGCATTAGATACAGGCACACAGATAGATGCTGTGCCCCTTGACCTTCAGAAGACATTCAGTATGGTTCCATGCTGTCACCTAATGAACAAAATTTGAGTGTATGGAATGTCAGAACTTCTGTGTGAATGGATTGAAGATTTTCTAGCAAACAGAAAGCAGTATCTCGTTTCAATGGAAAGATGTATTCAGAAATAAAACTAACTTTGAACACACCTCAAGGGAGAATTATAGGACCTTACTTTTCATAATATATGTAAATTACCTAGCGGATAACATCAGATGTTGCACATGGCTTTTCGCAGATGGTGCTGTTGCATTCAGAGAAGTCACAACATTGGAGTGTTATAGCGATATCCAGGAACACTTGCAGAGGATTTAAACTTGGTGCAGGGAGTGGAAGTTGACCCTCAACATAAAAAAATGTAATATATTGCATATATATAGAGAGAAATACCCATTATTGTATGATAAGACAATTACAAAATAATCACAGGAAGCAGTTACTTAAAAAAATATCTAGGAGCAATTTGACATGAAGAACCATGTAAAACTAACCATTGATAAGGCAGGTGCCAAGAATGAGATTCATGGGAAGATTCATCAGCAAATGTAGTCTGTCAACAAAAGAGATAGCTTATAAAAAAACTGTTTGACCTATACTTGAATATTGCTTATACACTTCTGATATTGCCAGCATGGGAGTGATATGTAGTACTGTGAACACTAATTAAATTTTCATCTGCCAAGACCACTAAAATCATTTATTCATATGGATGACCAGTTCTGTTAATCCTCTGTTGCCATTTTCAGACTTACTGAAGGAGGGGATTTCTTAATGATGCAGACATAGGTTCAGAGATGGTAACAGGGAATTGTCAAAACCAGCCATCTGTATGAATAAATGGACTGAAGTGTCTTAATATTGCTTGTCAGTCTGGGATCAGTATCAGATACAATCCCTGTGCAGAGCAGCATATTTAACTAAATGCTCATTTAGTAGGTATGAAAGTGTCATGGAGATGCTCTTCCAGCTCCAGTAGCAAGGAACACTGCGAAAGAGGTGTTTTGCATCATGGTGTATTAGCTGTTAAAGTTCTGAGAGTATACTTTCCTAGAAGAGTCAATCAATATACAGCTCCTCCTATGTATATCTCACAAAAAAAACACCAAGATAAACTCAGAGAAGTTTAATCCCACATGGAGGCTTATAAGCGATTGTCCTTCCCATGAAACACTTGTAACTGGGAGAGGAAAGAGGGAAGTGACATTCATACATGCCGCACATCTTGAGTTGGCTTACAGAGTATATATGTAGAAGTAGAATGAAAAAGAGTGCTAGAAACATTTAAGCTTTAAACAAAGTCCTTCTTCAGAAGCAGAAAACGAATACACTTTCTCACACCACCACCTCATACACACCTGTTCACTGTCTCCAATTGCCAAGGCCTGACTGCAACTGTATCGAATGTGAGCAGTGGTCTGGCTCAGGTGGGTAGTCAAGATAAGGGAGAGGCATGGGTCAGGGAAGGGGAACGATAGCAGGGTACGAGTCGGATAAGACACTAGTGTTGTCCATGAGAGCATGCGAGACATGGTGGAGACATGACATGGCTGGAAGTGCACCACTGGGAGGCTGTGCTTTGCAGAAGGGGGAGAGGGAGCAGGAGGGAGGAAGGGAGAGGAGAAAAATTGAGAAGAGGGAAATACTATATATAAGATATATTAACAGAATAGAAGGTGTATGTAGTTCTGCACTGGGAGCAGCAAAGGGGACAGGCAGGTGGAAGTTGAGGCCAGGGGGTTCTTGTACCCCAACTGCCCATCCCAGCTAGATTGCAGCTCACATCAAATGAGGTTGTAGTCAGGCCTCAGCACCAGGAGATGGTGGCCGTGTGTGTGCATGTGTGTGGGGGAGGGGTTGGGGCATGAGGGTAGGCAGCTCAGTGGCTGAGTATAGGTGTGCATTCTGTATTTCTGAAGAAGGACTTTGTCCAGAAGGTGAAACATTCTAGCAATCTTTTGCTTGTGCCTGTCCACAACTCAATGCCTCCTCTTGGTGTTGAGTACAGATCTATCCTAAACATATAGGTAGGAACCGAGTTTCATGAGATAGATAACAACTATGAGAATTTGTAAATGTAAATTATGCAAAAAAATTCATATATTTGTTAAACAATTCTTTTTTAATCAAACTTATGAGAGGTGAGCTTCTCAAGAGTCATAATTTCTGCTGAAGAAGCACTCAGCTGTGGAAATGACACATTGTCTTCTCATGTTGGTGGCCCATAAATCATACTCCAACAGTGTAATTGCCACTGTAATTGTCCTCTTGAAAATAGCTACTTGTGTGACGATGCAGTAGAAAAATAAAATATTCCTATGACATTACTGGCCAGGAGACACTGTCTGAGGTTATTCAGCCACCTGGTGCAAGTATTTCTATTTGATACCACTTCTGTGACTCATACATGAAGATGAGCTGAAGATGAGATGAAATTTAGTCTCCTCATTAATTGAAGTGTGAACAGTAGAACAAATGTGCTTCACACAGGAATATGTAATGTTTATCAATGTCATTGCACTTAATAAACATTTCTCACCAACATTCAAATGTTGTAGTTTCTAAATTATTTTCTTAGATATTAGTTCATGATGAGAAGCACTTCAATACAGTATTTTATACTCAAAGTTCACACATGAGCACATTTTCAAAACATTTCACTTTGCGGTGTTTCCCTTTTGTATGTGTGTATGGCAACTCAAATGTAACATCATGAATAGGGAACACTGCATGGTGGATCTGTCAGTTTGATGTGGTCCAAGTTACCTTTTACTGTTCTTCTTCAAATACAGCCACCTTTTGGTTTTGGCCGGTTGGGGTGGTCGAGTGGTTCTAGGTGCTACAGTCTGGAACCGTGCAACCGCTACTGTCACAGGTTCAAATTCTGCCTTGGGCATGGGTGTGCGTGATGTCCTTAGGTTAGTTAGGTTTAAATAGTGTGTGTGAACTTATTCTCCTCGACTTCATCTACAGTCGGGCTGATGCTGTAAGAGTGTGCCTCACTCTTTCAAGCTACTGGATGATGAACACATCTTCACCAATAATCTGCTGTATTGTTTCAACTATTTACATCAATTGTGAAGATAGATCCCATTATTATTCACTCATAATTTCAAATACATCATTCAGTATGTCTGACCTCACTGAACTTAAGATATAAGATTTACAGTCTTCATTTCTTTTGAGCATTTACATTCTAGTATGCCTGTTTTCTCTAGTGTGTTCATGACACCTTCAAGGAGCATCACAAAGGCATAAATGTCCATGTCCAGCAGGTGCTACTGCTCTCATCATGCCATGACTTGCCCCTGTTGTGTTACATCACTGCATACACACCATCTGCACCGATCACAGATCGGGGTGTGTGCAGTATACTTTTCACGTCATATAAAATGTCTATAAGAGACATGACCATATTTTGCCAGCATGAACATCTTCAGTGGAATATAGGTCATTCGCACTTACGTACATCTCACTTAGTACACTCTTTTCTCAATTGTCCAAACACAATAGCTGTCAGATTACTTTGAACAATGATAGAATATATTATCTTGTGAAATATTATTCCATGAGAAGCTGCAATTTGATATATTCTACACTGACTTCATAAACTGACTATGCATTAAAAACTGTTCACTTTACAAATCTGCCTCTTGATTGTTCCGATGTCATAGCTTTTCACACTATCATCATCTGAGAAAATAGTTTAAGATAAGGATCACTTTAATCTATATGTCCATTAAGTTCTGAGTCCACATTTTTCACCAAAAATCAGTCTATAAAGCTTCTACCATAAACACGTAATTCCTTCACTTAAATATAACAATAATCAGTCCCTGCATTTATCTCCACATTCCTTGGTTACTGATTCATATAGTGACCTGTCAACACATTTAAAAGCTCATATCTCTCACAAATATTACATTAATTATGGTATTTTAAATTTTTCATTTGAAAATACAATTTTATGCATAAGGAAATATTTTGTTTAAAAGTAACAATGTATTAAGAAATATGTAAACACTCACAGCATACATAAATTGAAAAACAATAATTCCACGGAAGTCAGATACAGAATATATATAGGATGAAAGTTAAGAAAATGAGAGACTGCAGGGATGGCTTCCTGACTGGAAATGGATACACAAACATGTATCCAGAAATGCATCATTTTCACGGAAGATGTTGATGACGAATGAAAGTTCCTCAAACCACGTGCCCACAGATGACAAGTATGTACATTTACGATCACAGTTCTGGTAAGGGTTGGTCTGTCAGTAAATAGGACTGATGACAAAAGTCCCATTATTGTGATGGTCTGGTACAAAAACCATCAACAAAATCCTTTCTGTGAGGGAAACTCATTGCTGACAATCCTTGCACTCACTGCAGGTCATTGGTATAGTAGTGATTGTCATACAGGATACACATAATCGTACTTTGGCTTACACAGTGTTGGTATCCCACTTGGCTGGTTCATCACAATATCCTGTAGAGCCTGGTGCTCCAAATCTGGTGTATGCACAATCTGCCACTTCCCTGCACACTCACCTATGGTGAAAGGACCCATGGTTACACAAACTCCTAAGAAGGGACTAAAATGTTGTGTGGTGGGGTTGGTGTCTGTAAGGGTACTTGTTTTGGTATAACAATGCTGCCTCTTGACCATTTCCATCTGCTTAGCCATACACAAACACCATATTGGCTTGTTCCTAACATTAATACCAGACCATTCTCCTGCTTACAGTATGCTGCATCCTACAGCCTGCAACACATGAGGAAAACATGGAATGTGATCAGAGGAAGTATCATTCATCAGCACCGTATACTGTGGCAATGATGCATTTCAGGACACATGTTCATAGGACCTTTTTCTTACATTTGCAGCCAGGAATCCATCCCTGCAGTTTGTCAGTTTCATTACTGTTCACACTGTATAGAAACAAACAAAAAACCTGCACTGTTGTAATTCTGTTTTCCATATGAAGAGAAAAGAAAAAAAATTACATTACAGTAATACCTTACATTTTATGGTAATATCTTCACAGTAGGTATGGCTTTATACACCTTTCTGTTATGAGTAGATTTTGTCAGCCATGAAAAGATAATAATACTACATTAATGCAGAAAGCACTTTGTCACCTTTTATTTCCATTCTTGGTTTGAAAAAAGATAGCTCACAGGGAGCTGTCATGCTACCATATCCAACACCTGGTGAGCTAGCTCTCCACTTTCTGCTTACCTGCCAGGATGAAGATCACAGGTGATCTAAATCCCACCAGCTGCTCGCTGGTCCTCTATCACTCCTGACTCCACGTGGTGAATCAGCAGTTACCTAATCTCTTTACTCACCTAATATCTTTACTCACCTCTTTCCTGGATTGTACTGAGTGCTTCTGACTCATTTACTGATTCAGCTTGCAGCCCAACATGATTCCTTCTTGACTCAGATTTCTCCATTCATGGCTCGCTGTTTATACTGTTCATTACAGTAGGTCCCATGAGTATCAGCACTGTGGGGTGTGTAACCACCTAGCTCCAATAGGAGAAGAGATATGGACAAAAAGTGGTTTTTTACAGCCCCTGCAGAACATTCATGTTGAGTGAGAACAGTATCAGCCTGCCAAATCAATCTTCTTTGCAGGGCAGCCTACAAGTCAAGAGCAAGATACCTTTCTCAGGGCCCAGGTATGTAGGCTGCTATGCTTGATCAGCCTGCTTCATTGACATACTTTGCATGGTGACAAATACACCAAGAGCAAATAAATGACTTTCAAGATCCTGATGTGTAGCTTGTCCTACATGGTGTCTGTCTCGTGCATCTCCCCCTCTTCCCCTCTCTCTGTCTGTTTTCTCTGCCTTCTCACTCTGCCCATTCTGTTCATAAATATGGTTTGCCCAAATTGTAATTTAAAAAGCCAAAGTTATCAAACTCTCTAATACCCAGTTACTTAATAAAATTAAAAATTATTTGACCAAGTAAATGTAATGACAGAACACTATAAATAATGTTAGTTTCTACTCACTTGTGGCACATTTTTTAGATGAGGAGGTTCAATTCCAGTCATACTTTTTACAGTGCTTTCCACCTGAAGAAACACATACCAATAAAAATATTTTAACTTGGGTAAGGTTTGTTACCACTAAATATAATTTCAAGCTAGGTCACTGCCCATAGTAATGGACAATGCTTCAAACATGAATCAGCTGCCATGTTTTTGAACCTTCCATGCTTAGCACATTCTTTAAATTTCACGGTGCAACATGCAACACAGAAGTGTTACAGACAATTGTTGCTGATGTTAAAAGAGTAATTATGTTTTCCATGAAGAGTTGATTTGCTTTACCCAGGCTTACTGAAATGTAAGATAGTTTTTTAGAAAAGATGAAATATCAACCAATTACTGCTCTCGAAGGGAAGGGGGTCCTTTAAATTCAGAGGAGTTTGATGATGTTATACAAGCTCTAAGAAAGCCATGACCCGGACCTGCAGTGATTCACTAGATGGTGATTTCTTAAACTTGTGGGAATCTAAATACTGCTGTGCCAAATGCTTCACCAGTTGCTTCTGAAAAGATTATGTATCCCAGCTATCTCGGTACCCTGTAAGCATATATTTTCAGAACATCGACAAATGTTCATCAAGAAAGAAACCACTTTACTTCAACTAACATTGCTCAAATTTTGTTTTTAAATTGTAACACTGATTAAATTCAGGATGGAACGTAACAGTACTGTGAAAAGGGTAGTTTCTACTCACCTTATAGTGGAGATTCTGAGTCACAGTGAGGCACAATAAAAAGATTGTCAGACTGTGAGCTTTTGGCCTTTGTCAAAAACAGACAACACACACGCACACACTCATACAAATGCACCTCACACACACATCACAACAGCCTCTGGTTACGGAAGCCAGACTGTGAGCAGCAGCACATGCTGGGAGAAGCAACTGGATGGGGGGTTGGGAAGGAGGAGTGGGAGGGGGGGGGGGTGGTGGTAAAAAAGTGCTTCTTATGGGAGCGTACAGGGATGAGATGGAGAGAGAACAGGGCAGCTAGATGCAGTCAAGAGGTTAGATGAATGGTGGGCAGGAAATAAGTAAAAAGACTTAGGGTGTGTTGGGGGCATATAGGGTTGAATAGTGGTGGAATGGGAACAGAGAAGGGGCTAGATTGGTAAGGACAATGACTAGCAAAGGTTGAGGCCAGGAGAGTTATGGGAACATAGGATATAATGCAGGGAGATTCCCCAACTGTGCAATTCAGAAAAGCTGGTGTTGGTGGGGAGGATTCAAATGGTACAGGCTATGACGCAGTTGTTGAAATGAAGAACATCGTGTTGGGTAGCATGCTCAGCAACAGTGTGGTCCAGCTGTTTCTTGGCCATGGTTTGTCAGTGACCATTCATGTGGACAACCAACTTGTTTGTTGTCATACCCTCATAAAATGAGGCACAAAGGTTACAGCTTAGCTTGCAGATGACGTGACTGGTTTGCAGGTAGACCTACCTTTGGTGGGATAGCTGATGCTTGTGGCTGGACTGGAGTGGGTTGTGGTGGGAGGATGTATGGGACAAGTCTTGCATCTAGGTCTATTACAGGGATATGAGTTATTATGCAAGAGGTTGGGAGTGGGAGTTGTGTAGCGATGGACAAGGATATTGTGTAGGTTCGGTGATACAACAGCGCAGTGGTGGTGGCAGGGGTGGGAAGGATAGTGGGAAGGACATTACTCATTTCAGGGCATGATGAGAGGTAGTTAAAATGCTGGCAGAGAATGTGATCCAGTTTCTCCAGTTCCGGGCGGTACTGCGTCAGCAAGAGAATGCTCCTCTGTGACTATGAGGAGGGACTTTCGAAGGTGGTGGGTGACTGGAGAGATAAGGTTACAGGAGATCGGCTTTGCTACAGGGTTGGGAGGGTAATTACTGCCTGCGAAGGCCTCACTGAGACTCTCAGTATATTTTGAGAGGGATCACTCATCCCTACAACTGTGACAGCCACATGTGGCAAGGCTGGACAGAAGGGACTTCTTGGTCTGTAATGGGTGGCAGCTGTCAAAGTGGAGGTATTTCTGGTGGTTGGTAGGTTTGGTATGTACTAAGGTAACGATGTAGCCGTTGTTGAGATGGAGGTTAACATCAACAAAGGTGGCTTGTTGAGTTTAGAACCCTGTGAAGTGAATGGGAGAGATGATGCTGAGGATCTGGAGGAATGTGGACAGGGCATCCTTAGCCTCAATCCCATTCATGAAGATGCCATCAGTGAATCTGAACCAGGTGTGACGTTAGGTATTCTTGGTGTTTAGGAAGGATTCCTCTAGATTGCCCATGAATAGGGTGGCATAGGATGGTGCTATTTGGGTGCCCATAGCCATACCTTGGATGTGTTTGTAGGTAATGATGGCATTACCTACAAACAAATCTGGGGTATGGCTATGGGCACCTGCATGGCACCATCCTATGGCAAAACTATTCATGGGCAATCTAGAGGAATACTTCCCAAACGCCTCACCTGGTCCAGACTCATTGATGACATCTGGATCTAGAGTGAGGATACCTGTTCACATTCCTCAAGAACCTCAATACCATATGCACATTCACTTCACCTGGTCCTAAACCCAACAAGCCACCTTCGTTGACCTTGAACTCCACCTCAACAATGGCTAAATTGTTACATTAGTTCATATCAAACCTACCAACCTCCAGAAATACCTCCACTTTGAAAGCTGCCACCCATTACAGACCAAGAAGTCCCTTTCCCTTCCATACAGCCTTGCCACATGTGACTGTCACAATTGTAGTGATGAGTGATCTCTCTCAAAATATACTGAGAGTCTCAGTGAGGCCTTCACAGACAGTAATTACCCTCCCAACCTTGTAGCAAAGCAGACCTCCTGTACCTTATCTCTCCAGTCACCCACCACCTTCCAAAGTCCCTCCTTGCAGCCACAGAGTAGCGTTCCCTTCGTGACTCAGTACCACCCACAACTGTAGCAACTGTATCACACTCTCTGCCAGCATTTTGACTACCGCTCATCATGCCCTGAAATGTGGAGTGTCCTTCCCACTATCCTTCCCACCCCCACCACCACCACCACTGTGCTGTGGTATCATCGAACCTACACAACATCCTTGTCCAACCCTACAAAACCCCCACTCCCAACCCCCTGCCTCATGGCCCGTATCCCTATAATAGACCTAGGTGCAAGAATTGTCCCATGCGTCCTCCCACCACCACCTTCTCCAGTCCAGTCACTAAAAAGTCATAATTCTTCTAGCTATGCTAGTACTTACAGCAGAACCCTAAACTCTTGTGCTTGCTTTGTGTGACTACTTACTGCTGGCGACTCACGTACTTTGTCTGTAAGATTTCAGATAAGTAAATCAATCCTTCTATCACTTCACAAGTTCTTAAGAATGAGGCCTATGATAGAATACTGATCCATTTATCAGAACAAAACTTTTTAACTGCCTCTTAGTTTGATCTTAATGTGGATTCTCTGCAGGAAAAAAAATAAGTACTGGCAGAGATCCAGATGAAAAATTAACCTGTTGTTATATTCAGCAACTTTGCCCAAGTTTTTGACTGTGTGGATTGCAAAATCATAGTGTTACAGCATTACTGGCATCACTATTGCTTGAGTGAATTCTTACTTTCATAACAGAAAGCAGAAGGCCACACAGTATGTCACAGATAGGAAACTAATTACAGAATTGGGGAATTATAGCATGTGGATTCTCACAAGAAATGGTACTTGGCTCAGAATTGGTGTTAATCTAGGTAAGTGTTATTGGAATGAAGTTAAAGGATAGTAAAATAATTGTAATGTTTGCTGATGACAAGCATTTCAATTTTAAGGTCAAAACTAAATTGTGGTGGACTTAAATAGATAGTCGATAGGGAGCGGGTGCAAGCATTGATTCATGAGTTAGCTGTACTATAAAAATGAGGTTTATCTTTGTTTTGGATGATATGGCTTATGTTCTTAAGTTACTTTTTGACTACTATTGTGTTGACAGTCTATTGTGTGAGCCGTATCATTATTTTATCTATGGTGAGTAAATGCAATGAAGTGTTGACTACTATCATAATTGTGTTTAAAAAAATTGGAGGTAGAGCTCTCCTAAAATGGTGACCTGGTAATGAATGATACAGAGCATTCTATTCAATTGGGCATGTAGCACAGTGGACCCCAATGCAACCACTACTGTTAAGATGGAGCGTCAGGACCCACTGTCCACACCAAGCCCCAGACTACTGCACCAAGTATTAGCACAGGCTCAAGCAATGGCAGCAAGAACTATAACATAAGAACTCCATCATTCTGACCTACTAGGGTGCAGCTTTGGTTAACACAGGTGGAGGCCAGTTTTCGATTAGATGAACTCATATCTGAAATGGAACAATTTACACTTACACAGTTGGAATTAAATGTGATCAAACAACTGGACAATATTTTACACTGACAATCTTATGCTGTGTTTAAAGAAGCTGCACTCCTGTGTTTTGTGCTACTGCTAGTCTCAAAGCTACAAAAAATTCAAGTGCTTCACTCATTACATGCAATGGTGGGTAATGAACTGTTATCAGAACACTCTTCAAAAATTTTCTGTGTTCAAAGACTACCATGAAATATGAGGGCAATTCTTTGTGCTTTTACAGATCCCTCCCTTCACAAATTGGCACACATAAAATTGTATGTGGTCACAATAGCATGGATGGATAACACACAAAGGCCACGATGAATGAGGTTATGACAGGAAGGCCCAGATTGCATGTTCACCCCATTTACATGGGGTTCCCAAAATTGGATTTCGTAAACCAATTTCCCAATACCCCTTCTGGGTGGTAAGCACTATGTTTACATGCAGTACATCTTCTGAAAGATGAAAACTGAATTTCAGAAACCATTTTTTTCCATTGTGTTTACATGTTAAGGTCTGAAGCTGATTTGCTAGCCAAGTTGAATATGGTGCCAGGAAAACAGCTGCCACAGTTCATGATTTAGTCAGCAGAATCACTACTTATTTTCAGTTAGACAAAATACAAACAGCTTTAGTCTAATATTTCTACCTATCCTCCACTGTACAAAAAGTCACTCTGTCCACCTTAGACAAAAATTTTTAAAAGCAAACAAAACCTGACAGTCCAGGCACAAACCAGTGAAAATCAATTGCAGAATTGGAAAACCTGCAATCAGAAGTGTATTTCCAGAATTGGTTTTGAACTGCTTATACGATCACCCAGAAGCAGTACTGGGAAACTGGTCTACAAAATCTGGTTTTGGGAGCCCCATGTAAAAGGCTGGCAGTTGGCAGAATTTCATCTTGGTGGAGGACTGCACACAACTTGCAGCATTTTGCAGCAGAGGCAGTAGCAGAAATAGTTTTAAGGTAAAGTGTTATGGTTTTCAAGAGGTAGTTTCATTGTCAGAATGACTGTAAAGGAGGCAAAAGATGAAGTGTTGGTGATGTGGAACAGTTGATGGACAATAAACAGGAACATTCTGATGAGAGTTTGTTTGAGGACAAAGTGGATGAACTTAATTTTGTATGTGATAACAAAACAGTAGTTAAGAGTGAACCAGAATATGACAGTCAGTTTCAATCTGGACTATACTTAACTTTGTACAGTGAAATGGATGATAGTTTTGTATTAGATGAGATGTCCAGGTCTTCACCTACTGAATGTTATGGTGGTAAAATAGATGGGCAGTATGCCGAAGGTATTACTAAGGGGGAAGTTGAAAAAAAAAGCAATCAGAAAAATATGCAGAACAAGGGCTATGGGGTGCAATGAGTAATGAGTGGCTGTTGAAAGCTCTGGGTGAACTACAGAAACAAGTAGTTGGTGGTATTAAATAAGACATAGTCAGCAGTGGGTGCAAAATAAACAAAAGCATTAACGATCTAATAAGTGAAATCAAGAGGGATATATGTGCTGTAGATGGTACTGGGGTTGTAAAGAAAGAAACTGGTGCAATTAATGCTGATCTTAGTGGTTTAAACAAAAAAGCTAATGCTGTAAAACTTGAGCTGGAAGGTAGAATTCACAAGGTATCTCAAGATATGGATGAAAGGATTAAATTAGTAAAGAAAAATTGTACTACTAATGCAAACAGAATTATGTGAAGAGAGAGCAGAAGTTGCTGACGAGAAGTGTGACAGTAACTTAGTGAACCCCAAAGAAATTTTGTTCTGACAATAGAAAAGATATTGAAAGTCAAATTAACCAATTCAAAACTGATTTCAGGGTAAGATAGAAGTAGTGGGGTCAGAAGTAGGGGATAAATGTGTGGCCATAATTAATAAAAAAAATTAGAGAAAGTTAATGAGGAAGTGGATTCTAAATTTGTGGAGATAAAGAATGCCAGTGAGGTAAAGTGTGTTTTATATGGTGCATGCATTGTGTCTGTTGTAAATTCATTTGTGAGTTGTAGTAAATTTAATAACATTATACCATATAGCCAGTGCACCCTCTTGATTTCATTGGAGAATTTAATAGCTTGTCGACGTATGGAGTGATAAAGAAGAAAATGTCTTTTGTTGGGGGATTTAATAAATGGGTACTCATACATTTGGGCAGCAGGGGTGGCTGGACCTTGTAGTTCATGGGAAGAATTCTGGTTGTTATTTTCGAAAGAATATTAGTCGAAGAGTAAACAAACAAACTATACTAAGTGACTTTTCATCAATTGAAATATATGATTCTAGGAGAGGCATGATTAAAGGGACGGGACTAACAAATTAAAATATTTGGAAAATAACTGGGCAGTGAAGCCATACTTATGGGTTTAGAAAATAAGTTACCACAAAAGGTTAGAAATTTTGATGAGAGAAACCAGAACACAGGTGATTGGCTAGTGAACAGGATGACCAAGTCAAACCCGGGTAGAAGCATTGGGGTCAAAGAAATAAATTATTAAAATGTGGTAATGATGGACAAAGGGGTAGTAGAAGGAATTCCAGAGGCTGGGATGTTGGGAATCATCAGCGGGGTTATTCTGATCATTTAAACTAAGGTTTGCTCTGGTTACTGCTCAAACCTGGACAGGAAACTGGAGAGATCCACTTGTAAATAACAGCAATTTATTTACAAGAAGTGTACATATGGATAATAGTAATAAGGCAGGTACAAAGTATGGGTCATGTTCTGCTATAAGTAAAACTGTTCCAAGTGACGAGGATACTAAGATTATGAAGGAAGTTGGCATTATGATGGAACCACTACTGGTACACGAGGAGAGGACTGTTATAACTCTTCAGTATACACAGAACCATAAAGTGGCTGGTATTTCATGCCAAATGGTAGCCATTTAGGTGAGGTAAAGAATTTTAAGTGTCTCGCATTGTGGGCTAATTGTGGAGAGAGAGAGGAGTTGATTCACCAAGTTTTTGAAAGTGGTGGCAGTGGCAATACTTCTGGTTCAAGTGACTGTTCAGATAACAATGAACCTAGTAGTGAGTCAAGTAGTAATGAAGATGAACAGGATGAGAAGTTATCTGATTTGTGTTTGATGAGGAAGATGACACAATAAGTAAAGAAAGGTAATTGTTGGGTTCAAATTGATGATATGAATATAATAGAGGGAAACATTCCATGTGGGGAAAATATATCTAAAAACAAAGATGATGTAATTTACCAAACGAAAGCATTGGTATGTTGGTAGACACACAAATAAACACAAACACACACACACAAAATTCAAGCTTTCGCAACCCACGGTTGCTTACAAATGTCTGCTTGTGTCTGTATATGTGTGGGATATATTGTATGAAGAAGAACACGAGCTAAGCACTAATTAGGTATGACATCCTGTAGTTATAGTTAATGTGCAAGGTATATATGTTAAATGTTTGTTAGACAATACCTGGTATCCGAATTATAGGTGGAATTGGTAAAATATCAAAGCATATTAAACAAGAAGTATTACTGACCACAGAATTTGCTGGTAGCAATTAGAGTGTAATTTTCTCATGATACCTGATCTCACAGTCACTGTCCTGCTTGGGACTGAACTTTTGTGTAAATGCTGATTTTACTAATGGTAACTTTAGTTCTATGTGTAATGATAGTTATATGAAGTGTCTTTTTTTGAAAACATGGGTGCAACAGCATATGAGGAGTTAGACTTACATTAAGGTAGCTACTGAAATAGTCTCTGTAGAGTCTGAGGAGGAAAGAATTAAAGTGAAGATAAGGAAGAAAATAAAAGAATTTGAAGGAATAAAGACTAGTCAGAAATAGGATTTGGAAGAAATATTGTTACAGAATAGCAAGGCACTTTCAGACAAGCCTGAAGTGGTAAAAGACTTCAACGCAAATAGAAATTTAAAGGACATGAACCATTTTTAAGAAACTATATATTATACCATTGTCTAGTAGAGATGCAGTAAGTGTGAAGATTAGAAAGATGTTAGAATATGGGATTATTGAAAGGTCAAATAGCAGGTGTAGTAATCTCTTGGTGCTTGTAAGGAAAAGGAATGGGGGTGTCACGGCTGTCCTGGATGCCACAAAATTGAATGAAATTATTTCAAAAGAGAGCGATAGACCAGTACACATGGATGAAATCTTACAAAAATTCCATGTAAGTAGATTTTTTACTTATTTTGTTGTAACTTGTGGGTATTGGAATATCAGGCTGAAAAGGAGTCTAGGTGCTGTACAGCATTTTTACATAAATGTACATCCTACCAAAATTCTGTAGTGCCCTTTTGGTTAAAGATATCTATTTGTGTGTTCGTTAGGGCAAATAATGAAGTGTTATGGGATGAATTATGTAACAAGATAAGTATTCATGTTGATGTTATCTAGGCAGCTAATTCTGACTGGTTTGAGAATTGCAAAATTTTGGATGAGGTCTTGAAAGCTATGTTGAAATGGGGAATGAAATTACAATTAAGTAAATATGAATTTGGTAAAATTGCCTTTTCGAGTCAGAAAATTAATGAAGAGGGTATACAGATGAATCCAGAAAAACTTAGTGCTATTGCTGACTTTCCACCACCAAGAAATAAGAAGGAACAGAAAGCTTTTGGTGTTCTTGGATATCATCAAAAAATTGTGACAGATCAGCCTTTCACCCACCCTTGCCTAGCAAATCTACTAAAAAAGAATGTAACGTCGAATTAGACTAAAGAGTGTGAGGAAGCTTTTCAAAGTGCAAAGAAAGAATTGGTTGAAAGCAAATTACTTTATCATTCTGATTTTTCATTGCCTTTCTGTGTGAGCATTGACTCAAGCTTTTGTTGTCCGGGGGTCAAAACTTTTCAACTAGTAACAACTGAACATGGAACTGAATACAGGAACATTGCATTTGAAAGTAGAACTTTACGTGCACATGAAAAGAAATACTATATTTCAGAATTGAAGCTTTGGTAATTGCTTTTAGTTTTCAAAAGTTTGAAAACTATCTATTGGGGCACAGAACTGTATGATATGAAGACCACAAGGGTTTGAGTTTTCTGCAGCAGTGTAGACTGAAACATCAGAGGTTGACAAGGTGGACCATAAATCGGCAAAAGTTTTATTTTTGAGAGTTGTTATGTGGATGGGGTCAATAAAAGTGGCCTGAAGAACAGAGTTCCAGGGTACAGAGAATCACAGTGGAGGAAATGAAATACAGTACTAATCTGACTATAGTGGATGCGAAAAGTGTCCACAGTTCATCTCTTGGCATTTTTGGGCCCTGACCAGTAAAGTTTCTGAAGGAAAATCAAAGCTGGACTACAGTCTCATATGAAGTGTTCTGCTGCAGTTCTTGAAGACTATAGGGGTTGTTGTGATTCACGTTAGACTTGAAAGCTCCCAAAACTCATATCCACTCAGTCAGGCCACTTTTATTTGCCTCACCCTACATAAAATGAAATGACAACATTATAGCTGATGCTCTTTCTAGGATGCCAGCAGACAGAAAAGATTGTGGTAACCCTGAGGATGATGGGGGTCACATTAGGTTAACATGTAAGGGGTAAAAGACAAAAAAGTATTTAGAAAAATTTGTAAACAAATGAGAAGGGAACAGACATTGGAAATTTGTGTTAAGTTCCTATGGGACCAAACTGCTGAGGTCATCATATCATAGGATTTCACACTACTTAATCTAAATTAAACTAACTTAGGCTAAGGACAACACACATGCTCATGCCCGAGGGAGGAGTCAAACCCCCAATGGGGGGGAGCCGTGCATGCCGTGGCAATGCGCCCTAGACTGCGTGGCTCCCCGTGAGGTGAAGGGAACAGAATGAAAATCAGGTGAGTCAAACTGTATTACAACTCTGATAATGAACCAAAACTAAAACAGTACTATACCATACACAAAGGTTTACTATTTACAAGAAAAACTTTGGACAAACAGGAGCTGACGCTCCACTTCACAGAAAAGCATGAAAATAAGGTGACTGAATATCTTCATGAGAGCTATGAACATTATGGGTTGAGGAAGACAGTAGCTAAGAGTCAGGAGACTGTATCTTTTTAACAACTTTTGGAGGAGAGTTAAGCAGAGGTTGGAAGGGTGTGACAAATGTCAAAGAGTAGAGACCATGGTGTACCTTCTAAAGGGCTAATGCATTCTCTTTTGCCTAACAAACTGGTGAAACTAATCACTGTGAACCTCCTGTGGCCACCTCTAGTGGCTACAGGGAGTTGCAAACATATTTTTGTGATGCTAGATACTTTCTCCAAACATGTAAAAATGTGCCCAATCGAAAGGGCTAATACCAAAATCATAGTTGAAAAATTGGAGACTTATAACTTTCACGTTGTGGGGAGTACCAAATTCATTAGTGTCAGATAATGTGCCACAGTTTATTTCAGTGTATGGGGATGTATAAAATTGAACATACCAAAATTTCAATATATTTTCCACAAGGCAATATGAGTTACAGGGCAAAGAAGGAAATCAATAGTCTATGTACAACCTGTTGTATCAAAAAACATTCAGCATGGGCTGACCATATTCACTAGTTTGAAAATATTATCAATAACTTATGGAATTAGTCTAAGCCCTGGAGGCTCCTCTTCTTTGGTGAAAGATGCATTATCAGAAAAGTGGAATTTACAGCAATTACCATACTTGCCCAGTATGAAAAGAATAGGTTGCCAAAAGAAATGAAGGCATGACAGGAATATTACACTGACTAGATTCAAGATTGGGGACTTGGTCCTTGTTAAGGTAAAAGAAAAACTGAGCATGGTAAATCATGAAATTAAGAAGTTTGTCCATGCACATCATGGACTATTTAAAGTAGTAAGAGTTGCCCATGATAATGCATATCTGCTAGCTTACACAAAATCAGACAGAATTTTCAGCTTGAAAAATATGATTGATTTGAGATGGTACACGCAGGCAGTAAGGTGTGAGTGTGGACTGGGGAAAGATAGAACATTTTTTGGAATTACAAAACTTGAATTTGGCTATTAGACTAGGGAACATGCTGAATCATAAATACATCTTCATCTATCTGGGCTTCAATCTCAAAAAATATGGTGTTACATAGTTTCAGTAACAGGCATTTTTCTCCCCAAAAGTCTGGGTTATGCTCCCCAACAGTTGGCTGTCTTGTAGAAAAGTTGCAAAATCTTTCATTTGGTGAATACCCCATAATGCTCTTTTTAACAGTTTACCTTATTGCAACAACTGTGTTGCTTTTTGCCTCCTTGAAGCAACTGTCATGCTCTGTCTTCCATAGCCAGGCTAGTTTATTTGTTTGTTCAGGAACAGAGTTAAATTTTTCTGTGGCATGTTTTCATATGCAGTGGGTAGAAGATTCATTATACTTTATGTTATGAAAGATTATACAGTTATGAAAGATCGGTGAAAAGATGATATAATGAAACGAGAGAATAACATCGAACGTTTATTTATAGTATTAAGTGAAATGTTTATCACCTGAGTAAATGTCGGCAAAAGTTAATCTGTGTCAAAGTGTGTCTTAACGTAGATGCCTTAAGATCTAATGAATAAAAAAAACAAAATTTTTCAAACTCTGTTGAATGTGACAGTGTTTAGAAAGTAATGAGAGAGAGAGAGAGAGTTTCCTGCGTCTTTTAATTCACAATTATGAGTAATACAATGGTGTGCAGTTAGTTAATGAAGTGATAAATAATGAGTGTCTGCTAAGTGATGAAGAGCAAAGTTTTTGTAAATAACTTTAGGGTAAATTACTGAGGAGTGTCATTCTTTGTAGTATTTTGCCAAGAAGCAAGGCAGGTGTTTTTTCTCTAGTTAATGAAGTGAGGGAATAATGAAATATTGTGTTGTATATGAGGTAATGAAGTAAAAATGAAATGATGAATATGAGATAATGAATCAACAATTAATGAAGTGGTAATGAGGAATGACAATGAATGTAATAAGTGGGGAATAAATGATTAGGGAGCCTGTCTTTCCAGTAGAATCATGTTGGTGGGTGCACTCCTCTAGTTAAAAAGGCTCTTAAAGAAAGTGTATGGTTTCGTGGCATTGTTAGATCGTATCAATCATGATTAACAGATTAACATCATCATTGGACTCATTGCTCTGCTGAGCCTCCATGTTCGTTTTTAGTGTACACATTTATGACTAACTACAAAATATATCTCTATGTGGAATTTAATGGGGATCTTTATTGCATTCGTCCAATAATCGTATCCCTTTCCCATACTGGTGACCCTGAAGTTTCTACATCTTCTGCGACTTCCACGCTGTGTGTTGTAAATCAACAGGTTATGCACATGATGCCATGGCTACCTCACCCAACGCTTTGTTCAAAGATTTGGAGGCCCAACTATGACAACCAGGCCACTCCAATCCTTCGCCAACAGCCAGCTCTCCACTAATAGACAGTGATTCATGATCTCCAACCAAGTTAACCTCAAACTTTGTTGTTCTACAATGGTTGAGTGCTCCAACATTAACTCAAACAATGGACTCAGTTTTCATGTCACTGGACTGTGCTCCTCAACATGTGAAATGTGAAGTGGATAATTTCCAGGACTGTGTAACTACCAATCAGTCATGTAGTGTTCAAAGTGATCTACATTCACACACGTACTTTGACTCTCAACGGGCCGCAATGTCAGTACAGTCGTGCCATGTGCAATGCCGCCATTGGTGCAAAACGCATATGCTATCAACTACTACCTACCTAGTCTTCTTTGGACTCGCTCACAAACTAATGATGGACATTTTCATGCACCAAATTCCCCTTGCTCACCCACCAGACCTGTTGCTCAGTTTTTCGACCACGTGGGCTCGAGCAAATCTTACACCGTTTCACCTTCCAGGAACATTTTACCGCAACAATGCGGTCTTCAGCATGTTTCACCCATAATTTATAATCCGACTACATGGAGTGTGTTCCCGATGTGCACATAAAACTCACACTGTCGCCGCATGAAGTACCAACCGCACCCCCCCCCCCCCCTGCCCCCCACTGCACATGCATGGGGTCCCCTGATGCCGATTTTTTTGCCGCTCGCCTCTCGCACGGTTCCACCTGTGTCTGCTGTGCCGGCCTTCCACATCATTTCCAAGGCGGACAATTTCAAATCTGTACCTCTAACCTCTGGTCCAGTTTATGTGAGCACCACACGTGTTGCGCAACCACTCGTGTCCATGGTACCGACAGTGCCAGCCGCGTCATGTTTTCGCGACACGTCAAGGACAATGCAAGCTGTCGTTGCTTCAGACGTGCTTACCAGTAACACAGCTACACCTATGGTGCTGGGATGCAGTACGGCCCCTGCTACCACGGACCAGCAGTGCTTCCAAGATACACCAAAGCCGCCTCCATCCCCCCCCCCCCCCTGGCCATCTGCCCCCTTTATACAAGGACAACCCCGTATCATGGTTTGCACTTGTGGAGCATCTGTTTGAGTTACATCATGTGTCCAACAACAACTCTAGATTCCTATGTTTCGTCACGCACCTCCACGGTCACTCGGACTTAATTTGTGATCTACTCCTCTCACCACCACCTCCAACAAAGTACGAGTTCACAAAGAAAACAATATTGGACTGACTCACCTGCTCACCACAAGAATTAATCATCAAGTTCTTGTACGAGGAGCACTTGGGGGATCAAATGCCATCACAACTCAGGCGCCGCCTTCGATTACTTGTGAGTGAACTTACGATGCTGGACATTACTCTGTGGGCGGTATGGCCCGCCAAGTTACCTACTGACCTACAGATTCACCTCCTACCGCACTCCTTTGAGTCAATCAGCTCTTTTCTCTGCATCACAAACCAGCTGTATGCACTGCTACCACAACACCACCACCAAACCACTCACCACTGGTTGCACAACTCTCCTGTTTACCGGCCGTCTGCAGGCAGAGGCAGAGCTTGCTCCACCACCGTACTGTCTACACCACCTGGCAGTATCCACTCACTCTCTCCTCCATCTGAGCACTCAAGAATCGCTCATGCACCATACGTGCCAGTATACATCCTGGAACAAATCAATGAGGACAAGCCTCGGCAATGATGCCAAAAATTGTCAATTACCTTGTCAGCACCCAAACGCCAACCGCATGATCTAGAAGATGCCGAGTCCTGTGGGGAACCTCACAGGCATCCTAACACATTGCACTCCATCCACTCATCCACCGGGCCAAGTGGTGTTTATACGTGACCAACATTTCGTCATGGCTCGTCTTCCTAGTAGACACAGGTGCTGACATGTCTATCATACCCACATCGTTGGCTCCTCCCGCCTTTTCACTGATGAGGTCACTTCTACGAGCTGTCAATGCATCAATGTTACAAACTTCAGGCTCTGTCAAAGTTACAGTGCACCTATCTCATTCTCTGTGTTTTCCAGGACTTTCTACATTGCCCGCATCGATGAACCAATTCTCGGTACAGATTTTTTGTCACATTACAAACTCCCTCCAAACGTGGTTCAGAGCTCAGTGCTACATCATCCCACTAACACTCAGATACTGTGCTCCCGCACTTACGTTCCACGTTCTGTTTCTCTTGTGACATGTGAGTTAGTACGCGAGTGCTCTGCCCTCATAGGTGACATTGTGACTTGCATCACTAACCTACTGTCAGAATATGACTCGGCAGCACAACTCCGCTGAGAAAATGATGAGCTGCAACAACGAATAGCACACACTTACAATGAGCTCGTCGTGGCTTGTACCTTGCTGCTGAAACTGCAGCCCTCAGTGCCACCACCTAATTGTGTTTCTCCAGCAGACACCAGCTCGGACACTCAGCAGGTTACTCCAAAAACATTAATTGCATGCAACGATTCACATCTGGTAGACACTGCTCCCCCGATGTGCTCACCACTTTCAGTGCCATGCATTTCAGATAGTGCTTCTAATGACGGTCGTTTATGATACAACCATGCCCACCATGCAGGCAGCCGCCCCGCGTGTTGATAAACATTCCTCCTCTCTCGCATGCCAGCCATGTGACTCGGCGGCCATTGCTGTTCCCCAAGTGATGCCAAAGCTTCTATCACCAGCCCCGGTTACCCAAGGCAAGGCTGACAACAGACAATCACTGCGCATCCCGACCCGCTCCGTGCGGCGTTCACAGCCGACCTCTCCAAACAAGCGCATGCCGCACTCACATAATAGGCATGTGACTTTCGTGCTGCCTTTCCCCACTTGCGTTAACAGCTAGCTCCTCATCGTACCCCACTCATCGAAAAACTTCATGTCAGGATTTTGCTCAGTCTCGTGTGCAGTTCTCAGTTTCTTCCGTCACTGACGGAATGAAACACAAGGTAGTTACCATTGCTGGCCCTCCTATTAGGCACAAGGTTAGATGCCTCAACCCCATTAAGTTGAGCATTGCCTGGTAGCAAATTAATAAACTTTTGGAGGCAGGTATCCTGCAACCGTCAAGACAGCAGCTGGTCTTCACTGATTCACCTCATCACGAAACATGATGGTTCTTTCTGAATGTGCTCAGTTTGTTCCAATACAACTACATGCCTTCTGGCCTGAAAAACATGGCACAAACATGGCATCGTTTCATCAACTCAATCTTACAACAGCTCGAGTTTTGCTTTGCATGTCTGGATGACATATTCATTTTCAGCAACTCGGCTGAGGAACACAAAAATCATTTATCCAAGGTCCTCCAGACCTTTAGCTCCAATGGAGTCGAGGTCAACAAGGCCAAATTCCAATTGTGCCAGTCTTCTGTCACATTTTTGGGTCACATCGTCTCCACAGACGGAATACAGCCTCCCAAATCCCATGTGCAAGTCATCAAAACACTGCCGCTTCCGGCTACTTACAAAGAACGCCAATGTTTCTTGGGTACAATAAATTACTACTGTTGGCATCTGCCTTCTGCCGCCACCATGCAGGCCCCACTGACAGACTCATTGTCGGGCAAACAGACTTAAGGACTTAAACAAGTTTGCTGGACTGAACCTATGCTGGATTCCTTCAAGGCTCTAAAAACTTCCTTAGCTCACGCCGTGACACTAGCCCATCCCAACCTGTCGGCCAAGTTGTTCATCACTACGGACGCCAGCAACATCGCGGTGGGGGCAGTACTACAGCAACGCAAGGGCGACATGGTTTCTCCCCTTCATCTCTTCTCTAAAAAACTGTCTACAACTCAGAAGAAATATTCCACTTTTGATAGGGAACTTCTGACTGTCTATGAAGCCATCAAACAGTTTCGCTCCGATGTCAGGGGCCATTCTTTCATCATCCTTACTGATCACAAACCACTAGCGGCTGCTTTCTGCAACCCTCCCAAGGACCCACCCCCTTGGCGTTTGTGCCACTTTGATTTAGTCTCTCAATTCACAACAGATGTTCGCTACATCAAAGGCATGGTAAACACCCCTGCTAATTTTTTGTCGTGGATCAATAGTATCTTACGCATCATCGACGTATCCAACCTGGCCGCTCTCCAGGCCTCTGACGAGGAATCTCAAGCTCTCCTCGCAGATCCTCAAACATCTCTTGTGTTTACCAAAGCCAAGTTCCATGGTGTTTTGGATGAGGTGTGGTGTGATTCTTCTACTGGCACCTTGCAGCTGTTGCTCTCGCCCACACTGTGCTGGCAAGCCTTCAACACCTTGCATAACCTCGCTCACCCTGGCATCTGTGCCACCACATAGCTCGTATCCAAGCATTTCATTTGAAAAATATTAAACAGGACTGTCAGACCTGGGCACCAGCTGCATCTCTTGTCAACACAACAAAATTGGCCACCACACCTCCCCTCCACTAGGCAAGTTAGACATTCTGCAAGGAAGATTTCGTCATGTACATATCGACCTTATCAGTCTACTACCACCGTCGGAGGGCCACAGATATATTCTCTCCACAATCGACCACATATCTCGCTCGATGGAAGCTGTTCCTTTACCCAAAATCACCGTTGAAACTGTGGCCAAGGTTTCGTCTCCTCACGGATTGCCAGGTTCAGTTGCCCGACAACCATCACCACCGACCAAGGTCAGTAGTTTGAGTCTGCCCTGTTCACCATTTTATGTAACATCTGTGGTATTAAAAAAATTCATACAACAGCTTACCACCCACAAAGAAATGGGTTAGTTGAACAGTGACACCGCACCCTCAAACCTGCCCTCAGGTGCCACGAGTGCCTCTGGTCTGAGGCACTTCCTTGGGTGTTACTTGGTCTCCGTTCAACCTTTAAACCAGACTTACAGGGGAACGCATCCTGCCTCAAGCACCCAAGGGTTTTCCCCCTCCCCAGATTTCATTAGTTGCATGCGCACTCACTTCAAACATGTGCGGCTACACCCGTCTCTTGGCCATTCCCACTGGACACTTACGTGCCAACTGCAATCAACACTTGCTCCCACATTATGCTCAGGGATGATTCCATCAGACAACCCCTGCAGTCACCCTACCTCGGCCCCTTTTAAGTACTCTGGTGGGGTGAGACAACTTTCAACATTATGGTTAAAGATCATCCTCAAACTGTTTCATTGCACAGGTTCCAACCTGCTTTTGTAGACTCTGACGCCCCTCTGCCATCTCAGTTGGACCCTCCTGATGACTTTTCCACCATGGAGCCTGAAAATACTTTGACTCATCCCACAGCACTGTTTTCTCCAACCCACAATTCGTCATCGCCATTCGCAGGTTTTCCAGGCAGGTCGCCATCCACCTCATGTGTGGGTTTTGCCGCCACTTCACCAACTGCGGACACTTGCTCTCCCACATTCAACCTGTGCTGCAACGTGCCACCACACCACATGAATTATGTGTCGATCATCACCTTCAATGACCGTGTGCTTGTGCTCCTAACGGACACCGCAGCCTCACCCACCAATGGCAGTTAAATGTCACTGTAGTACATAGAATGTTCCTCCCCCATGAGTGTGACCTGTCAGAAATTTGCGCGTTCACTCCTCGGATCGCTCGATCTGCATTCTGGGCGGACACGCCTGCACCATGCCGCTGGCCGTTCCACATGCCTGTTCCTGGGGTGGCCCATGCATCGTCCGCCCACACTGGTTGACTGACTATAGGGTGGACCTGCTGCCAATCACTCCGCCTCCACACTCCTCCTCGACCGAGATGGAAATCCCGGTCTTGCGCCTGCCACCTCACACGACTGCTACTGACGCTGACATGACCCCCACTCAAGCCTCACAGGTGGTACTCTATGCTGCAGGGGAGGAGGGGCGGGGGGGGGGGGGGGGGGGGGGGGGGAAGGAAGGCTGTGTGGTGTTGATAGGTCGTATCGACCATGGTTAACACCATCTTTGGATGTTTATTGCTTTGCCGAGCCTCCATGTTAGTTTTTACTTCTGTTCTATAGCTCAAGCTGTGTGCACATTTATGACTAACTACAAAATATATCTCTATGTGGAATTTAATGGGGATAGTTATTGCATTCGACTGATATTTGTATTCCATTCCCATAGTTTGAATGACTGTAGATTAGAACATCTTCATGTGGTAGGCTACATGTATGCAAACTATGTAGCGTGTGTGATACTAATGTTGGAGTAATTTACTAAATTTTCTGAGGAAGTAATATTAGTATTTTGCTACCAATGTTACTTTTTGCTGGGAGTAGTTTCACATTGTGCTGGAAAGGAATATAAGTAGAGACAAAATGAATTTTTGCTAAGGAAGGGAGAGTGATTATAAAAAAGACAAAATATATGAAGAATCTAAATGGATTTGACACTGATTTTGAGAAATGATTGCCGGACATTAACAAACTTGACTGAGGAAATTTGACTTTCAAGTTTAGTAACAGAGATGAGTTATTTGCTTAAAGTACAGGGTGATAGGAAACAGTTTCCATTCTCTTTGAGCGTTCCATGCAAATATGTGGCAATTTTGAGTAGTAATAAGAAAACATTTGAAAATGTGAGCAGCTGTCATATTTTAATTAAAGAACTGTTTTGTACTTTTCACAACAAATCTGAAAATTTTGGATCTAATTTCCATGTATATAAATTGTATTACAGTAATCTGGGATTATGTACTGAACAGACATTTGCTATCTTATACAGAGTAAAGAAATAGGTTTATGAAGCTTTTTCTTACACGTGCACGTGTAAGGAATGTTAGTGTACTAAAGTAGACATTTGTTTGCTTCTGTTTTCCATTTATGTTGACAAGGAGGACCTACCTGCAGGGAGTAGGACAGGCTTGGTACAACCAGCTGGACCTGTAAGTTATGGTGGACTCTGGTACAGCCAGTTGAGTCTGTTAGTGTTTCAGTGGAAATGTTAGATACTATAATGAATAACCATCCTCTAACGGAAAAACTGGTAGAAGCCGACCTTGGCGAAGATCAGTTTGGATTCTGTAAAAATTTTGGAACACATGAGACAATACTGACCCTACGACTTATCTTAGAAAATAGATTAAGGAAAGGCAGACCTATGTTTCTAGCATTTGTAGACTTAGAGAAAGCTTTTGACAATGTTGACTGGAAATCTCACTTTCAAATTCTGAAGGTGGCATGGGTAAAATACAGGGAGTGAAAGTCTATTTACAATTCGTACAGAAACCAGATCGCAGTTATAAGAGTCGAGGGGCATGAAAGGGAAGCAGTGGTTGGGAAGGGAGTGAGACAGGGTTGTAGCCTATCCCTGATGTTATTCAATCCATATATAGAGCAATCAGTAAAGAAAACAAAAGAAAAATTCAGGGTGGGAATTAAAATCCATGGAGAAGAAATATAAACTTTGAGGTTTGCCAATGACATTGCAATTCTGTCAGAGACAGCAAAGGACCTGGAAGAGCAGTTGAACAGAATGGACAGTGTCTTGAAAGAAGGATATAAAATGAACATCAACAAAAGCAAAAGGGGGATAATGGAATGTAGTCGAATTAAGTCAGGTGATGCTGCGGGAATTAGATTAGGAAATGAGACACTTAAAGTAGTGAATGAGTTTTGCTATTTGGGGAGCAAAATAACTGATGATCGTCAGAGTAGAGAGGTTATAAAATGTAGACTGGCAATGGCAAGGAAAGCATTTCTGAAGAAGAGAAATTTGTTAACATTGTGTATAGATTGAAGTGCCAGGAAGTCGTTTCTGAAAATATTTGTATGTAGTGTAACCATGTATGGAAGTGAAAAGAGGACAACAAATAGTTAAGACAAGAAGAGAATAGAAGTTTTTGAAATGTGGTGCTACAGAAGAATGCTGAAGATTAGATGGGTAGATCACATACCTAATGAGGAGGTACTGAAGAAAATTGGAGAGCAGAGAAATTTGTGGCACAACTAGACTAGAAGAAGGGATCGGTTGGTAGGGCATATTCGAGGCACCAAGGGATCACCAATTTGGTATTGGAGGGCAGTGTAGAGAGTAAAAATCATAGAGGGAGACCAAGAGATGAATACACTCAACAGATTCAGAAGGATATAGGTTGCAGCAGGTATTGGGAGATGAAGAAGCTTGCACAGGATAGAGCAGCATGGATAGCTGCATCAAACCAGTCTCTGGACTGAAGACCACAACAAGAATAATTGAAATTACAAAATTTCTGGCCTACTTCATATTATTAATTGCACAGTCTAATGCTAATTATTGAATTTGTTTCTGGATTTATCCGTATTCTTCTCCTGTTGAGAAAGTTTGTAAATTCTTTAGATTTGTAAACTAGCTAGCTTTCAAAGCTAAAAAGTGGATTGCCAGATGGTTTAAAAATTGTGAATAAAAAAGTTGATGTATTACAAAACAAATTTATTGTTTTGGGAAATGAGCTAGTTGCATCATCGTTGCTGATGTCAGAGTTTAACAGAATGTCATGGAGGAAAAATGGGACAGAACTTCAATAGTTTAGATCAAAAAATTTTAAATGTTGTAAACAGTATACTAACTAATGTAAATATTTTAGGACAAAAATTTCAGTACTTCAGGAGAATTATATTCACAACAATCTGTATTCAAACAACGGTATTGCGTGGTCCAACATTCCCATTAAAAGTTTTACATCAGACAATTTACATCCAGTGGAGTTTTTACACCACTGTTGAGACAGTTTTGTGTCAGGCATGATTGACGACTAAAAGATTAAATTTGTTAAAAGATGTCTCGAAGGCAAAGCTCTGTCATGGGTAGATCTAAATTTAAGTCCGTGGGCAACATACCAAAGTTTTAAAAATGTTTTTTAAATAAATTTTGGTCAGAAGCTGAACAAGGGAGAATTAAAATTGAATTTCTGAATGGCCCTAATTAAAGGAATAGGGATGGTACACTGAAACAGTTATGTAAGAATCAACTTAAGAAATTAGCACACCTTGACAAGCCATTTGACAAAATGACATTAATTGATGCACTAAAAAGGAGATCACCAGAAAGGTTGAAGTGGTATTTAGTGCACGGATCAGACGATTGCCTTGAACAATTTTTACAATATGTTGACAGGCTGGATACAACAGTAGAAAGAAGCATGTACCATGATAATCAAAATGATAAAGATCACAATAGTAATAACTGCAGAAATGGAGATCAGGGTCAAAATGGTATAGAGACAGAAATTTTGAACATCAGCAGAATAGAAACAATGGGGATAACCATGCACAATTTAATAGGAAAAACAACCATAGAGGCAACTACTTGAGAAATGGAAGTCCGCCTCAATGAAGGTCCACAGTTTTGGGGCGAGGAAGCACAACAAGCACAGAACCCCAATTTACACTTACAATTAGACAATAATATCAATATTAATAATGTAGCACAAGTATCTGAAATTGGACAGAAGGAACATCAGATTTTTCATTTATGTTGTGATCAAAAGTATCGTGATACTGTGTTTACCTATGGTGATATAGGTACTAATCACAAATCAGAATGTGAGAGTAATGAGAATTTTAATGTAGTGTGTACTAATGAATGTAAATCAGGTGATGACTATATTGCATCAGAATTATGTGGTATTTTTTACGTAGATATGAATGAGAGCTGTGAAATAACTGAGGTTGGTAAGTCTGAGACTGATAGCTTACTGCAAATGAATGTAGGTGAGGTGTGTGACTTTGATAGAGATAAGATGTGTGCTGTTGTTGAAGAAGTAATTTTGGAAGGATGATGGTGATGATGATGATGAGTATCAGGTATTTGTGGAGTTTAAGAATGATGAAGTTTCAGAGTTATTTGTGAATAAAGGTAAGGTAAGTAATGTATGTTTTTCATTAATGTCATTTGGAGCAATGATCTAAACAGTAAAGGTGAGTTATCTGCATGCCTGGAGAATAAGAGTGAAAACATTTTGAAGTTAGTTTGGGACCAGATCAATGATAACATAGATAAACATGCATTCTGGAATATGTTAGCTGTGGTTTGTCAAAATTTGTATCCAAATTAGTGGAATGGAGTGAAAGAAAATCTAAGTAGGAAGTGTAATTTTGACAGTAATGGATTTGATGTTCCTTCTGTAATAAGTGATTTTAGTTGTGCTATGTAATCCATTCATTGTGTTAAATCTATACCCAATAACTTGAGTAACCAAAGTAATACTATGATGACAGTAAAGTTGATAAAGTCCTGTAAAAACAGTTTGGATGTAGCATTTGATGAAATTGAAAGTGATCTTTCACATTAAGTGTCTAATTACAGAGATGATGATCCAGACTTTGGGCGTCCTTACATTAAGACTGATCAATGGGAAGGGAACTGTTTCATTGACACAGGTAGCCCAATTTGTGGCATATCTGCACAATTTAGAGACAAGATTAAGTATGGTAAGAATATTGTGGAAATGTTCATTGCATGTGTAAAGATGAGAGGAGCTACTGGTAAGCCAAGCAAGTATGTAAAATGTCAAATACTGTTAATGTTTAGTATAGAGCACAAGACGGTTGAACATGGATGCTTAATGATCCCTACCCTAGAAGAAAATATACACCACATTTGTAGATTTTAAGGCTATATAATTGTGTTTTGTTTGTCATGAATGTAGTATGTAAGATCATTTGATTTCTAAAGTCCTATTTTATCTATTGACTGAGTTTAAATCTATGATACAGTATACAATTACGTTTTGTTATAGATTTGTGATTTAGAATTTGATACATATATGCCATAAGACTAAGTAAGTAGATCCTTTTAGAATTTTGAAATGGCAGACTGGTGACAATTTGTACTGTAAAAATTAGGAATAGTATTTTAGTTAATCTGTGTATCTTTTTTTCATTGCTCTTAACTCTGTTTCATATGTTAACACCTTTTAAATCTCACCTGACATAAATACCACATAACTGATTTTGGAAAATGAAGTGAGAGAGAGCATATGCCATGAGATGTGAAGAAGGTATTGAACAGAATATTTAGTTCACAAAACAATGTTTCAGGATTTGATGTGAACCTATCGGTTCAAGTGTGTGATAAGAACTCTAGGGAGGAAATTGAAAGATGTGGGGGGATCCACTCACCACACTGCTGTATGCCTGTATGCTGCTGGACCAATCGACGTGCAAGAGATCATAGGTGCTGGGTAATGTAATTGAGCATCTCTCAAGTACATCATTGTTGTGTCTGAGATTTGTAAATTGTTAGCTGAGACTGCCAAAGACAATGTTATTCATGTAAATCTATGTTTTTTCAAATAGGGGGACTGACTCCCCAATACATTATGTAACTTTAAATAAGTACGTTTTTTTTTTTAACAATTGTAAATGAATCTTCTAGGTCACTATGTACGTAGGTTAGTTTGTATGGACAGTTAGTAAATAGTGTGAAAGACATTTACTAGTATAGACAATATAACAAGATGTATACATGTCAGCTTTCATACACTGATTTTGGTCCTCAAGCTGCTAGATCATGTCATAATTCAAAGCTAACTATGACTCTTTTTACCAGTATTTACCCTAAGTACTGCAATATTGTATCTGATTGTAACTTGGGGCAAACGTGTGTGTGTGTGTGTGTGTGTGTGTGTGTGTGTGCGCTCCCTCTCTGTGTCAAAACACTTTTTGCTGGTTTGTACCCAGAGTGGTTTGGATTCATAGCTTACGCCCTAATATTTTTTCATTATTTTGTCCTTCCATGAATCAACATACCCTTAAATTCTCTTGTTTTTTGTGGCTGACTGATTTTGTACCCTCTTCCTACTCATGGTCGAGTATATTCTTCTGGTCTGTGCCCATTGTCGTGAGTTTTTTGAGTCGGCTCACTAATCATAACTTAGGCTCTGAAATTTCTCTCTTCTCTTCTGAAGATGTGATTTTATGGATGTAAACTTACAATTTGTAACTCTAATAATTTACATTGTCTCTATATTTATTTCTATAGTTTAGCATTGCAATGTTGTAGTTCTGACATAGTGTTAATTGTCTTGTGACAGGATGTTCAACAGATCTGGAAATCTGAATACCATGTCCTGATATATGTATCGATTATGACTCGTATAGTAGATATTTCTCTTATGTTTTCTGTAACATGTGACATATCAGATATCTCTATACATCTATATTCTATCTTTTGGCATCAATTTGTACACTGTTTGGCAGACCCTACAGTCTTTCACAAAATATTGTAAACACATTGTTTCCAAATTTCGTTACGGAGATATTGTAAAGGGACACCCTCCCATAATATTACCCTTACTCAACAAAAGTTATAGATACCAAAAACACTTTCTACCTTTTAAACAGGTTAATATTAACTCAGCTGTTTAACTAAAAGAATTTCATCTGTTTTGTGTACAATGTATTATATTTCAGGTATTATATTTCAGGCTATAATGTATAAAAAGAAATTATTTTATTATAATCGATATGTATTAAATCTGTATGTACAGTTAAAACAGTTAAAATTACTTTTCTTTTAGAAACATTTGAAATTACGAAATATTTGATACACTTAAAATTCATATTTTCAATAGCACAATCTGATGATATTTATTAAATTTATTTCTTGATTCATTTATAAAATAATGATATAACATGGTGAAGGTTCTTCTTTTGTCAAGAAAGTTTGTAAACGCTTTTTGTTTCGTAAACTGTTTGGAATATTGTTAGTGCTGCAGAATGAGTTAGTGGTGGGTGTGGCTCTGATGGAACCGGACGTATTTTTGTTTGGCAACAACAATGTAATTTTTGGTTTAATGGAAGTGGAAATTGTAAAGACAGTGTGATATAGAAAACTATGACAAAAAACCAGCAGGATTACTTAAACAATGCCATGTCATTTGGAACCTATAATGCTATAAATTTCAACCTCAAGAATCAACCCCTAGATGTAACAAACTGTAGCAGACTACGAGAAAATGTAGATAAGTAAAAAAGTTTATTTGTAAATCTTACTCCTCTCGAAGCTTATTAAATGAAGTTAATTATTTTGAAGATTCACAGGCAACAAATGATGTGAGGGAAGGTAAGGTTACAGCCCATACAAAGACCCAATTTTTACACAATCCAATCTAGCCACTGTCATGAATAATGATAATGATGATGAAATTATGATGACAACTCAAACACCCAGTTCCCGGGCAGAGAAAATATGTCCACGGTGTGTCACTGTTCTGCTATCACACCTCCAGTATCCCGTTTCCCAGAACTACATCACTTGTCCTACGCTCTGAATATCTGCTGTCATTGGCTGGTGAGATCACAAGAACGAGCTGACTGGCTGACAAAACTGCAGCCCACACGCACAATCTTGATTTCAGTGCTTTCGAAGCTACCCTGCTGTAAATGGTGGAATTCGTCTTTATACTTTCATAATATGAAAACAAAGATCTTTTCAGAACACATTGTTTTTAGCTGGGTTTTGTTTCTGAAAGTGCCGGGAAGTGTATAAAACTTTCACCATTCAAAGGATTGATAATATTTACAGCTCTGAGGGAAAGTAATGTCAAATGGGGTTGCTTGGGACTGCAGTCCGACTTGAGACAGTACAAACCCATACTTTGGAATATCTTTGACATGAATTACATGAATGAGAACTTTCCAGAACACAACAGGCAACTGTAACTCAATGTTTATTTGCAAGATATACACTTTTCCACAAAATATCAAGGTGGGGGTGTAACTGATGTTGGATTTATGTGATGCACCTTATTTTCTTGAAAAATACACTTTAAAACTTTGTGTGCTTCAGCTGAGTTGAAATTATAAGGCTGAACATATCATAGTTTTGTAACCCCACTTTCCATCAACATCAAAGATGCCTTGTATTTTGCATTGCTGCCAACCTAAGCCAGTAAAATTTATTTAATGACTTTTCAGATGATAAGCTGCAACTTGCTTGGGATGCTGTGAAGAAGAAAGAAATGTCAATAAGGAAAGCTGCTGAGATGTACGGTGTGCCCAAGAGTACTATTGCTCATAGAATACCTGCCAAAAACACCAAAATGTACGAGTATCCATGTGTTCTATCAACAGATGATGCAGAAATATTGACAGATTCCTCACTCCTGATTGCAGACTGTGGTTTCCCTTGGACTGAGTATGATGTGCTACTAGTTGCTGAAAAATAGGTCGACAACATCGGTATGCAAGATCAAGATTCAAACGCAACATGGCTGGTGTTGACTGGATGAAATCATTTCTGAAGCCACAATCTGTAACTGAAAGTAAGATTAAGTGAGAACGTCACACAAGCCAGAGCTGCCAATAACAAACTACTTTAAACCATCAGAGGTAACACTAAATGATGTACCTATTGAAACCAATTATGATGAGACCAACTTTTGTGAAAATCCAGGAAGAAAGAAATTTATTGTTCGGCAGACCTGCAAACATCCAGAACAGTTGGCAGACTCTTCCATGTCAAACACATCAGTAATGTTTGCTGGAACAGCTAGCGGACGTTCACTACCCTCTTATATTGTTTGTAAAGCAGATCACCTACATTAAACTTGGATGAAAGGAAGACCTCAGGGAGCAAGATACAATATATCAAAATCTGGCTGCTTTGAAGGTCCAATTTCTGAAGACTGATTTTTTACCTTATGTTTACAAATTTGAAATCCTTAGGAGGTGGACGAAAGGGTAGTATTGTTTACAATCTCCCAAGTCATATTTCCATAAGAGTGATGCAAGAATGTGAGAAAAGCTATATCAAATTTGTTCCACTGTCATCCAATGCAACACACGTCAGCCATTAGACCTAGCTTTCTTCATACCCTTAAAAGCTGGATGGTGAAATGTACTAGAAGAATGGAAAAACGAACGTTGTGGAACAATTCCTAAGGACACCCTCTCACATCAGTTGAAGAAGTGTTTAGATTGTCTTCCTAAGTAAGCAGGTGAGTATGTAATAAGCGGATTCTGGGCAAGTGGAATCAGGCCTCTAGATGCACAACAAGTGCTGGGGAGGATATCAAAAAGAACTCTGAAGAGAGTTACTGGAAAGCATCACTGCAAGAATTTTTGTGCGAAACTCGGACTTCTGAAACTGAAATACCTTAGAAGTGATAGACACTTCAGAACACTACAGATCAAAGGTGTCCATACTGAGGAGCATAGAATTGCTGACTCCACTGAAGTAAAAAATGGGGGGCAGCTCCTATTTAGTTCTGCCTGAGACCCAAAAACAGAAGCAATGAAACAATAATGACTCAGAGTATGAATCTGATAATGAATCAGTCTCAGTTCATGACATTAGTGATGAATTGGATTTTGATAATTCTGAAGCATCAGGTGAAGAATGTGACAAACGGTTTTGGGGACACAATGCAAGTGATAACAATATTTGAAGAACTCTCTGGAAACAACCAACCAAGTGTTAAAGATTTTGAGATGATTAAACTCATACATGATGCAAGTACCAAGAAACAAAAGCAAAAGTTTTTTCTAGGGCAAGTGCTTTCAATAGAAACTGATGGAACTCATCATTGCAAATTTCTTCATAGCTACCAAGGAATGAAAATCACTATAATTGTATTTCATACAGTTGATGACATAGACTGTGTTACAACACATCAAATAATGAAGGTTACTGTACCAATTAAAGTAATGAGTTGGGGTAGATATGTATTCAGTATGCTTGGCCATATTTGAATCAAGTGTGATAGTCTGTGTTTAGATGTATAGTGTAATAAAGATATATATTTTAGTTTGGCAATTAATCAATGATTTCTCTTATTGATTGTTTCTGCAATGACCTAAATATAGCTTAACTTGGAACTCAGACATCAAGACATAGGAAAACTATCGAGATTAAGTTTCTGTCCCAAGTCACCCCATCTCAATGGTATCTTGGGACAGCAAGAAAAATGTACTTTTCAGGCATAAGCAAAAGATAAACATTCATTTCATGATGAAAACTAACTGGAACATATGGCTACTGGAGTCTATACACAATCAATGTGTTGGTGCTTCTTAATTTCTAAGGAGTACAGTAATTTGAAAAATGAGACCGTCTCAAGTAACCCCATTTCATGGTACATTGTCACTTAACACATAAAAAAATATAGTTTCATCTGGGAAAAGTGTATTTTCACCCAAGAAAAAGTGTATTTTTAACAAGGATTTTTTTTCTTGTTCACAGATACACACTAAATCTACATCTGTCAATGACTCTCAAACCAAAGTAACATGCTGTATCCTCCCTACCAAGAAATCATCAATCCAGTCATAGATTTAACTTGATACACCACACAACTGTGCCTTCAATAATGGGTATAGGTGTGATACTAAGTCAAATGATTTTTTGAAGTTAAAACATACTGTGTCTATCTGACTGCTCTATCTGACTGCCTTTATCTACAGCTTTCAGGATGTCACATAAGAGTAGCACAAGTTGTGTTTCACGTGATTGATGAATTTGGAATCCATTCTGGCTGTCATGGATGAGCTTTCTATGATCAGAATACCTCCTTGTATTTGAGCTCATAATATGTTCTAAGATTCTACAGCAAATGGGTGTCAATGATACTGGCCAATACCCTGTGGATTATTTCTCCTGCCCCTCTTGCAAACAGTTGTCACCTATGCTTCCTTCAAACAACTGGACACCATATTCTGTCCTTGGTATGCATACTATATTATGAGTAAAAGATGGGCTAATGCAACTACAGATTTTGTGCAGAACTCATTTTCCACACCATACACTTCACAACTGTTGAGAACGGTAATTTTCAAACACATTGTCACTATTTTCATCCACAGAAAAACAGCTACTGAATTAAAGAGTGATGTGTCTTTTAAATAACTAATAGATGGTGCTGCATACCTGCAACTTTGTACTAAGCTGTCAACATTTAAATATAAGGAAAGGACCTTATTTTTTTAAATACACCTGAAAAGTTTATGAGCAAACGCACAACACAGTTTTATACATCCGTAAGATGTGCAATGCATTCCAAACTCGAGTAACAATTTTCCCAGTCAATTTAGCTGATAGAGTGATACATACATAAACATGCCATTTTTGAAGCAACCACTTAGAAAGCAACTGTTACATTCAGTACTTTCAATCCTTAATTATGTTTGATGGTAATACAGTGTCAACAGTGATCCATTTTTTAAAGTGTGGAAGACTAACTTAATATGGATGAGAATTGTTGAAAAATTAGAAACTATGGGGGTTTAAAGTTGCGGATTCATTGTCATAATAATTTGTTTGTAGTTGTATAACCATATAATAAAGAAGAAAGAGTAAAATACATGAGTTTTTTGGTGGAAAGTAAGTTTTAGTTGTGATAATGGCCGAGAATAAAGATTACTCTCTCTGTTTCATCTACAACAAAACATGACATGGCTACTAACATATACTGCTTCAAAAATGCACTTTGTCAGGAAGGTTATCCTCGGCCAACTACATCGGTCTAGGAAAGGAATTACGGCAATTTAGTGTATCTTCAAATCTAGATCGTATCTTGTTTGCCTACAAGCAGTAGCCTTTAGCACTCACTTTCCGTATAAGAGAGACATCTAAGTTGAATTTTGTTGGGTAAATCTATCTAAGTAATTATATGAAAGCAAAAATATGACACATTGAAATGCAGAAGGCACAATGAAAAGGCTGTTACACACTGACCTGTCAGCCAAAGTCTTCTTCAGATAAGAAATAAAAACATACACAATCGCACAAACAGGTGCACCTCATGCACATGACAGCTATCTCCGGCTGCTCTGGCCACATTGCCAGCACAATAGGGACAGGAAAACGAAAGAAGATTATGTTTAAGAACCCACTGACAACAGGGTTATGTGAGATTAGGAAGAAGCACAGACTAGGAATGGATATGAAAGGAAATCAACTATGTCCTTAAAAAAGTACTGTCATGCACCTTAAACAATTAACTGAAGGCACAGAAAACCTAAATCTAGATGGGTGTACAGGGATTTGCACTGTCATCCTCCCAGACTGACGTCCAGTGTCCTACCACCATGCTATCTTCCTGGTTAAGTGGACTGGCAATAAGCAAGTTATTTATTTATTCATCCGTGGAACAATAAATATTTTATGGATGTCGTCAGATTACAACACATGAGCACACATTTACATTTACAATTAAACAGGTTTCTCATATTTTGTGTAGTTTTTATAACTAGTCATACACATATTTATAATTACATAATATTTTAGTGATAATGTCATATGTTGCTAATAATCTACATCTATGTTAAATATTCTTTTACAGTATAACAACTTTTACTTACTAAAAAGGTTTTAAGCTTTTGTCTGAAAGTGATGGGCTCATTTATTTCTTTAATTTCTTGTGGTAATTTGTTGCGCAGTTTTATCCCATTGTAAAATATACTTTTTTGCGTCTTTGCCTTGTTCTTTCTATCTAGTTGGAGGTGGTGACAAGCTCTTGTTTCATGGTCATGTATTAGGCTGTTTGTGTTGTACATGTTGAGATTTTTCTTAATGAATATTATGTTCTGAAAGATATACTCACAAGAAACAGTTAGAATTCCTAGCTTTCTAAATAATTCTAGACAGTGGGCCCTGTTGTTGCTATTTGTTATTATCCTTATGGCTCTCTTTTGTACTTTGAACACAGTTTGTATGTTACAGGCACTTGTTCCCCAAAACATGATCCCATAGCTGAGGACTGAGTGTAGATATCCGTAATTTGTTATTTTAAGACAGGTATTATTGCATACCGGTGTAAGGATTCTAAGAGCATAGCATGCTGTGGATAATTCCTTTGCCAAAATGTTGACATGGTTTGTCCATTTCAGTTCATCCCTAAGAATTTGGTACTTGTTACACATTCTAATTCATTATTATTAACTTTTATTCTAGTGGCATTGTGTTTTTTGTTCAATTGGAAGTTAATATAGTTAGTTTTCTTTACATTTAGGGTTACTTTATTTTTTAATGACCAGTTGTGGACATCATTGAGAGCCTTGTTTGCTCTTTCTGACAGTTGTGTTGGATTTTCACCTGTTATTACTATGTTGCTGTCATCAGCAAAAAGTATTTTTTCGCCATGTCTGATACTTTGTGGGAAGTCGTTAATGTATATAAGAAACAATATTGGGCCTAATACACTTCTCTGTGGGACGCCTATATTCACATTTTCTGGGTCAGACAGGTGTTTTATAAGGGAATTGTTTGAAACTTGTGATACCTCAACTCGTTGAACTCTGTTTTCCAAGTATGATTTGAACCACTTCTTTGTCACACCTCTTATTCCTATTTGCCCTAATTTATGAAGTAAGATTTTGTGGTCAACTGTATCAAAGGCCTTGGACAAGTCTAAAAAGATACCACTTACATTTTCACCTTTGTCCAGTACTTCTAAAATTACTTTAGTGAACTGTGCTATAGCATATTGTGTGCCTTTTCTGGGCCTAAAACCAAATTGGTCATCGGAAAGAAGATTATATTTATTCAGGTAATTTAGCAGTCTCTTTTTGACTAGTATTTCTATTATTTTAGAAATGATAGACAGTATAGAGATCGGCCTGTAGTTCTCTACATTTTCCACATCTCCGTTTTTAAGGATAGGTATAACTTTTGCTTGTTTTAGGTACTCCGGAAAGTATCCAGATTCGAAAGATTCATTAATTATGTCTGTTAATGGGCCCTTTATGGAGTCTATACAATCTTTAATTACGCAGACTGGGATTTCATCAAGTCCTACTGAAGTTTCATTTTTTTGTTGGTGTACCGGTACTACTAGTGCCACTTCCCTTTCTGTAGTTGGCAAGAGCACCATTGAGTTTGTTGGCTGGTTCTGAGTGGGTAAATCATACGTATCTGGAAATTTCTGCTGTAATTTTTTTGCAATACTACTGAAATATGAGTTTACATAATCAGCTAATTTTTTAGGGTTACCTACTGGTACATCTTTGTTTTTAATATGTGAATTGAGGTCCTTTTTAGCAGAGTTAGATGTTTCCTGTTTGACGATGTTCCAGGCTGCTTTGCTCTTGTTTTCAGCTTCAAGTAATATTTTGTTGTTTGAAAGTTTTTTTGCGGCTAGCAACACCTTTCTGTAATTTTTCCTGTACTTTTTGTAGGATTGCAGAACTTCTGGGTTAGATTGATTATTTTTTTATGGAGTTGAGATATCTAAGAGTTTCTGAGGATTTTTTGATACCTGTAGTCACCCACTGATTTCTCTTTGTAGTTTTAATTTGATAAAGAGTTTTGGGAAACATCTCTACAAATCTGAGTTTAAAAATTGACATGAACTTGATAAATTTCTGATTTGCATTGGTTTCTGCATAGACTTCCCTCCAATATTCATATTCTAACTGGGATTTAAACTGATGCAGGGCGGATTTGGAAAACATTCTTTTGTATGTACAAAGTTAAGGAGGAGTTTCTACATGAATGTTAGTTTTTAAGATCTGGCAGAGGTGGTCTGCTAGGCCCAGGTTTTGGACAACAATATGACATTTATACTATCAATATCTGTAGCTACATGATCGATAGATGAGGAGGATTCTTTCGTTATTCTAGTTGGACAATTAACAAGGGAGGATATTCCATAACAGCTTAGAATATTCACATATATGTTGCTAGCCTTATCAGGCTTCATCATATTAATGTTTAAGTCACCACAGATAATTACATTTGCTTTTGGTCCAGAAACCTTGTCTAAGCTTTGATTCAGTTTTGAGAAGAATATATCAATGTCTCCACTAGGAGAGCGGTACACACAAAATATGACTAATTTTTTTGCTATGCCAGGTCCTATTATTTCAACAGCGGAAAGTTCGAAATGTTTGTCCTCACCTAGATCTAAAAGATCATATCTTACTTTAAATGACATACCTTTTTTTTACATAGAAACATGAACCTCCACCATTCATTGAGATTCTGCTATAGTAACATGCAAGGTCAAATGAGGCTAATGCAATGTGTTCAATTTGCTTCCCTTTGCACCAGTGTTCAGTGATACACAAAATTTGGCTATCAAATTTTTCCAATTCTACTTCTAGCTGTTGTGCTTTGTTCTTTATGGCTTGAATGTTTTGGTGAAACACTGTTAGGCATTTGTTTTCACTTATCTTGGTGGCGCCTTTCCCTTTAGACCTTATGCTAAAAAATCCTTGAGAAGAGCTGGTGGCATGGTTATTCTTCTGTTGATGACAGTGGAGGTGAGTCTGTTGCCGGTTTGACTTGGAAGTTGGTGTATCTGAAGGTATCTGCCTTATTTTAGTCTTGTAACTGAGGCCGGGTACCAAAAATCCCGCAGAGTTGAAAGTTTCCTGGTTCTTGTGCTTCTTCTGTTTGCTTCTGTTACTGCTGATGATGGTGGAGCTGGTGAAAAGTCTTTCACTGTTGAAGACTGAGGAGCAGCAGCAGCCAATACTGATGAAAGGTCATTGGCTGTTGGCACATCGGGCGTTTTTTTCTTGTTAATGATGCAGTTGCGTAGTATGTAGCTGCTTCTGCTGAAGCTGCTTTGGAAACTTCTGTCCTAGTTGAATCCTTTATCTCGGCTATTTTTGACGAAAGTGGAGATTCTAGTGCTGGACCTGTTGTCAGTGATTCAGTTTCATTTTCTTGTTGGAAATTTTGAGTTGCTGTGTTTGGTGGTGGAGGTGGTATAGTCGTGCTATTCTTGTCCTTAACTGCCTTCACTGCATTAAGGATTTCTCGACTAATGAATGATTTTCCGAGTTTATTTCTGTGAAGCCCATGCCTTGTAAAATGACTTCTCTCTGCGGATGATACGTCCACATATGTGGCATTTGGGAGGCTTTGGCAGATTTTCTCAAATTTCCTATTAGTAACTGTGATTTCTTTGTTGACACAGGATTCTTCTATAAGATCATGTCTTTGTGGGATACTGGCAATGAGGAAGTTAACATCTGTAATTTTCTGTAATGTACTTCTTAGAGCTCTTGTGGCGAGTTTGCCCTCATTCCTATAAACATCATTAGCACCTCCTATTATTAGACAGTTGCTTCCAAGCTTCAAAGAATGTTCACAGTCTTTTAAAACTTCGCGCAAAGGGGCACCCGGTTTCGTTATTCCACTAACCTTGAATATAGTTTGCATGTTACACAAAATGTCGGCTAAGCCCTTTCCATGACTGTCTGAAAGTACGAAAATATCTTCTTTTTTCTTCTTACCTGTATTGGTAGATACCGTGTTTGCACGATAAGTATGTTCCATGTATTTTCTGATATTTCCTTTCTTGTTATTACAGGACTTCGTAGGCCTACTGAAATGATTTGTGGTCGCGGCATTTGATGAAAGTACTTCCTTTCTTTGGCTCTTTTCACATATTTCATATTCATCACACGTTAAAAATTCAAACTTATTTGCTTGTGGGAGACGAAAGTTGTTTTCGTTACGATTAACACCACAATACTTTTTAGGCCTAATAAAGTTACCGTTTTGTTCGTTTATAACCGTTTCACTACCCTTTGAATGGTCTATCACTTCTTCCAGCTTCTGTACACTATCTATCACTGATTCAAGCTTCTCTACATATAGTTTAGCTAACATAAGATCATATTTTAATGAAGAAGTCGTGCATTCTTCTTCGCATTCCGTTTGTAAACACACGATATGACGATAGTTACAGTGCACATTTCCACAGTAACAGGTCATGTTTTTTTCCTCTAAGACATTTAAACATTGACGATGGATCCATTTCTGTGACCACGAACATAATTTAACACCATATTTCACCTTCTTACTGCATTTTACACATACAGGATTTAAAAACTCGTAATTTTCCGCGGATCGGTTTATTAGTACGTCTACACGCGCCGCCATCTTACTTGTTCGAGGCAAATATCTGGGAGAGGCTAATGATACACGTATTCAGCAATTTGGTGTTAGAGAGGCTACATGGATGGGGTGACAGCTCTTAAAGTGGAGATACTGTTGCTTGGTAGCTGGTTTGGTGCAACCAAGCTTAGATGAGGGCTCAATGACAAGATAAATTTTAGTTGGGAAAAAGAAGTAAGCTGCTGCAGGAAATGGAAGAGTTCTTCTTCATAATGACTCCGGATCACAAAGATGTAATCAATGAATCTGTACCAAGCTGTATTGTTATCAAAGCTATTAGCTCTGTGATCTAATTTGTAATTTTATTAGCAATACAGCAATTATGCTCCCTGTAGGTAAAGGCTGGCTAATTTTTATCTCTGATCCATTTTCTAACTGGTTGTAAAGAGTAATTAATTTATTGCACAAGCAGTTGCTTACATTAAGTGACCAAAGTAGTTTCGCACTTGCCTAACAACTGTTCAGAATAGTTCACCCGCCCATCTGCTACACTGAGGTGTATTCAACATTTGTTCTGATATCGTAGCAACATATCTGTTTCACAGCCATACTTTTAATCACACAGGTAAACATTTTAAGCAAAATTACAGCCTATTTTAGTAAAATATCTGCAGTGATATCAAATGTTGGTGTAGGTCTTTTTAATAAGATATGATGCTCATGTTTCAAAACATATGAACATAAAGTATCACTCAATTACACATTTCAAAATGCCCAATTTATAGCTAATGAATGAAACGACTCTTCAACAGGCCATGCCACATCAACAAATACTCTTTCATATTAATGTGCTGAATCGTCTTCAAGCTGACCTTCAATGCCAAACAGCAAGTAACTGGTCACACCATTTACTACTTTGGGACTTCCAGTGAGATTAACATGAACTCCAAGCTGTTTACCATAAAAAACAAAATCACACTGTAACTGCTACATGCTTATCTCCCAAGTTGTGACTGGAGACGTTATTAATTTGTATCATACAACAGACTCTTCTATTCACTCATTGTTTTCTGTAGATCCTATCGAAGAGAATCTGCGACAATGGAGGTACAAGTCAGGGTATACATTAACAAAAGACAAGAAATAATACGAAAATAATCTGTATACCGAATCAACAATAAATTACCAATGTACTCAAAGTGCTATTCATACTTAACACTGTCTAAATGCAATTGAAGAGTTTGAAAAGAAAGCTGCTACTTTGGAAAAAAAAAAGATCTGCTGTCTCATGTTTTATTATATCATTTCTGTTTTTCTGCTAGTAGTAGCTAAATTTACTAGATTACAAGGGTATCTTTCAAAGAATGTATTTTCTTATATCTATAAATTCTGAGACTACTTGCAAAATTGCTTAATAAGAAACACTGCTGCTTGCCATGTAGCTATCATAACTTTTCAGTTTCTAAATCTAGATACTAAGGACTATTAAGGTCTGTTTCTGGTGCTAATACAAGGAGTGTTTTTAAAGTAAATACCATTTTTAAACTGCGCCACTGCAACACTGCAGTCAGCATTTGGTGCAAGCGCACTGCATACTGCACTCTGTTGGCAAGCCACCAATGGCATTAATAGAGTCATTCAACATGTTTATGTTTGTCTGTGAGTATTTGAAATGCCTCCTCTGATTGAGAATCCATCCAACTGTGAAACGTGTGCTGTGATTCCCGTTTTCTTAGTGCTAAAGGCATGCTGAAATTCATCGTCAGATCAGTAAAGTGCATGGAGGAAATATTATGAACGATGGGATGGTGCGGAAATGGGTGAGAGCTTTCAACTATAGCTGCACCAATTGCATAATGAGGAACTACGTATGCGAAAAAAAAGTAAGAGAGAACAGACCCTTTACAATTTTGACATTATATGAGGAGTTTCCTCAAATGTCAAGAAGTGCGCTTTATGCAACACTTACAGAGTGTTTAAACTATTAAAAGTTATGCTCACGCTGAGTAGTGAAAATACTGACTTCATAATAGCAAACATTCAGTTTCCTAGAGTGGCACAGTAGGATGAGATTTTTAATTAAACTGTCACAAGTGAGGAAACATGGTTGATTTACAATACACCTGAGTAAAAGCAGGAGTCAATGGAATGGCGAAATTTGGCATGACAAGAAATTGAAGCTCGGGCAAACAATTTCTGCCTGGAAAAGCATAAGATGATTTTTTTTTTTGGGGGGAGGGGGGGGAGGGGGGGGGGGACAGGAAGGGGATGCTGCTTATAGAATTTTTTTGTCTTGTGGTGACCATAAATTCTACACTTACTGTGAGACCCTAAAAAACTGTGCAGTGTAATCCAAAACAAAAGGCATAAGATGCTGATTAAGAGGATTGTTTCACTTCATGACAATGCCCATCCCCATGTGGCCAATTGAACTCAAGAGCCAATCAGATCATTAGGCTGTGAACAACCTGATCATCCTCCATACTGCCCTCACCTAGGGTCCAGTGACTGCCACATGTTCCTGCATTTGAAGAAGCACCTGTTTGCTCAGTGCCAGGACAACAATGAAAATGTCAAAATGTTTTGCAGTGGTTGTCTAATCAGGTGGAAGATTTCTACACTGATGGTTGTGATACAATAACTGCCTTAATATTTGAGGGATTTATGGAGGAAAGTAGATTAATGTGCATGCTTTCATGTAAAAATAAAACTACTAAGGAAAGCCTAATGTTTTATTTTTATTTCAAAATGGTTCTTCCTTTAAAAAACATGTCTCATAGGTCATTAGTGCTTCTTTGCACGAGGGGACTACAAAAAGTATGTTACGCATTATCATGGCAGGCCATGTAACTTTTATGGAATGCTACACTACACTTCAGAGTGTCACTGATGCATGACAATATGTTTCACATATTCACAATCTCTCTAAACAGTGGTCAGAACCTATTGCAACTCCCTGAAAATAGACGCCTGCACTTCCATCTTGGAGGCATTTAAAAACCCTGTGTGGCCCTATCTTTGGAAAACCTCTTTCCTCTGTTGTTCTTCCAGCATGCCAAAACGATGGAAATCACATGGTGCAAGATCTGGACTAGATGCAGATCAGCATCACCCACTTCTGTGTGTCCTCGGTCAAACTGTTGGCACCATTTCACTATGGTTGGATGCGCTCTTGCATTTGGTCCATGTGCTCTTCAGTCCGAAGACTGGTGTGATGCTTCTGAATCTTGAATCTGCTTAGTGTATTCATCTCCTGGTTGCCTCCCACAATTCCCATCCCCTCCCCCCTGCCACACCCACACACTCACACACACACACACACACACACACACACACACACACACACACACTCTTCCCTCCAATACCAAGTTGGTGATCCCTTATCTGAGGATGTGTCCTATCAACTAATCCCTTCTTTTGATCAAGTTGTGCCACGACTCTTGTTCTCTCCAATTCTGTTCAGTATTTTCTCATTAGTTATGTTATCTACCTATCTAATCTTCAGCATTTTTCTGTAACACCACATTTCAATGCTTCTATTCTCTTTCTGTTTTAACTGTTTCTCGCCCATGTTTCACTTCCATATATGTCTTCACTCCAGATAGATACTTTCCTTCTAAGTCCTTCTCTGTCTCTGTCAGAATAACAATGTCATTAGTAAACCCCAAAGTATTTATTTCTTTTCCCTGGTCTTTAATTCCTACTCTAAATTTTGTTTTAGTTTCCTTTACGGCTTGTTCAATGTACACACTAAATAACACTCCCTTCTCAACCTCTGCTTTCCTTTATGACCACTGACTCTTATTTCTGTCTTCTGGTTTCTGTACAAGTTGTAAACAGGCTTTTGCTCCCTGTATTTTACCCCTTCTATCTTCAGAATTCCAAAGAGAGTATTCCAGTCATCATCAAAAGCTTTCTCTAAATGTACAAATGCTTTCCTTAACCTATCTCTTATGAGGGGCATTTGAAAAGTCCAAGAGATGGCACCACCAACACATATCGAGGTCAGGTATAGTTAGAAGCACCTATGGAAAGAACGCACACCAAGTTTCAGCCATATTGGTCTATTTCGTTGTGTTTGGCATTTGTGTGAATCAAGGAAGTCAAGCGTTTGTCAAAAAATGGACAAAAAAAACTTTATTGTAGTGATTAAACATTACTTTATGAAAGGCAAAACGCCTCAGAAGACTAAAGAGAAGCTTGATAAACGTTACAGTGACTCTGCATCTTCGATTAGAACAGTTTATAAGGGGTTTCAAAATTTTCGGAGTGGCCATATGGGCACAAGTGATGCTGAACATTCTGGATTCCCTGTGGAGATTACGACTCCAGAAATCATTGATAAAATCCATGATATGGTGATGGATGACAGAAGAGTTAAGGTGCGTGAGATTGCTAGTGGTGTGGTCATCTCGAATGAACGAGTACATAAAATTTTACATAACATTTGGACATGAGAAAACTATCCGCAAGATGGGTTCCACAATTGCTCATGCTTGAACAAAAACAGAATAGTGTGAAGTGTTGCAAGAATGGTTTGCAGTTGTTCAGGAAGAATCCGCAGGACTTTAGGCGTTGTTTTGTCACTGTGGATGAAACATGGATACATTACTATACTCTTGAGACCAAACAACAATCTAAACAATGGGTTACCAAGGGAGAATCTGCATCAAAAAAGGTAAAGACCATTCCTTCGGCCGGAAAAGTTATGGCGACTGTCATTTGGGATTCACAAGGGATAATCCTCATCAACTATCTGGAAAAGGGTAAAACTATTACAGGTGCATATTATTCATCATTATTGGACCATCTGAAAACCAAGCTGTGAGAAAAACGCTGGCAATTGGACCACAAAAAAGTCATTTTGCATCACGAGAATGCACCAGCACACACCTCAGCAGTTGTAGTCGCAAAATTAATGGAAATAGGATTCCAACTCACTTCACATCCCCCAAGTCTCCAGACTTGGCTCCCTTGGACTACTATTTTCTCCCCAATTTGAAGAAATGGCTGGCAGGACAAATATTTTATTCAAACGAGGAGGTGATTGCAGCAACTAATAGCTATTTTGCAGACTTGGACAATTCCTATTATTTGGAAGGGATCAAAAAATTTTGCAGCAACTAATAGCTATTTTGCAGACTTGGACAATTCCTATTATTTGGAAGGGATCAAAAAATTAGAACAGCGTTGGACGAAGTGTATAAGTCTAAAAGAAGACTATATCGAAAAATAAAAAAGGTTTACACCAAACATGTAAGTAGTTTTTATTTTTGCACGGACTCTTCCTACATGTCTTCTTAAACTGTTATTTCAGTACTTTTCACACCTGTCAGCAACTGCTTTCTTTGGAATTATTATATTCTTCTTTAAGTTTGAGGGTATTTGACTACTCTCATGCATCTTGCACACTAGATGGAAGAATTTTGCCATGGCTGGCTCTCCTAAGGTCATCAGTGGTTCTGACGGGATATCATCTACTCCTAGGGCCTTGTTTCGACTTGATCTTTTGGGACACACTCAGATTCTTCTCGTGGTATTGTTCTCCCATCCATGTAAGCTTCCCTATCTATTAAATTGCCTTCAAGTTGGTCTCCCTTGTATGGCCCCTGTATGTACTCCGTCCACCTTTCCCTTCTTTGCTTACTTACTACTGGTTTCCCATCTGAGCTCTTGATACATATACAGGTGCTTCTCTTTTCTCCAAAGGCCTCTTTAATTTTCCTGTGGGTGGTATATATGTTTCCCCCTAGTCATACCTGCCTCTAAATCCTTACATTTATCCTCTAGCCATTTCTGCTTAGTTATGTTGTACTTCGTGCCAAAGTGATTGTTTTAAATGTTTCTATTCCCTTTCACCTGCTTCATTTTTATATTTTCTCCTTTCATCAATTAAATTCCATATGTTTTGCATTATACATTGATTTCTACTAGGCCGTGTCCTTTTACCTATTTGATTGTCTGCTGCCTTCACTATTTCATCGCTTAAAGCTACCTGTGTTTTACCAGTCAATCTGAAACGTTCCAATGTCTCCTGGTCCCTTTCAAGTGCACAACCTTCTTTCACAATTCTTAAACCAACTATGATTTAATTATCCTCTGCACAAAATTCTACCAGGCAGCTTCCTCTTTCATTCCTTTCCCCCAGTCCATATTCATCTACTACTTTTCATTCTCTTCCTTTTCTTACTATTGAAGTCCAAGACTTAAATTTTCATCTCCTCTGACTAATTTATTTTATCGTGTCATACATTTCTTCAATCTCTTCATCATCTGCAAAGCTAGTTGGCATATAAACTTTTACTATTGTGGTGGGCGTGGGCTTTGCATCTGTCTTGGCTAGAATAATGTGCTCACTATACTGTTCATAGTAGTTAACCTGCATCTTACTTTCTTATTCATTATTAAATCAACTCTTGCATTACCCCTATTTGATTTTGTATTTACAGCCCTGTATTCACCTCACCAGAAGCCCTGTTTCTCCTGCCACAGAATTTGAGTAATTCTCTCTGTATCTAACTTCAGCTCATCCAGTTCCCTTTTTAAATGTTCCAATCTACCTGCTCAATTAAGCGATTTAATATCCCACACTCCGATCTGTAGACTGCCAGTTTTGTTTCTTCTGATGATGAAGTCCTCCTGAGTAGTTCCCACTGGTGAACCAAATGGGGAGACTATTTTACCTCCAGAATATTTTACGCAGAGGATGCCATCACATCTGACCATACAGTAGAGCTGCATGACCTTCGGAAAAATTATAGCAGTAGTCTCCTATTGCTTCAGCTGTTCGCAATACCATCACAACACGGCCGTTTTCGTTGATGTCACAAGGCCAGACCAGTCAATCCTCCAGACTGCTGCCCCAGCAACTACTGAAAAGGTTGCTGCCCCTCTTCGCGAACCACACATTTGTATGGCCTCTCAACACATACCCCTCTGTGTTGTGTCCTGTATGCATCACTGAGGCATGCAAGACTGCCCACCAATGGTGAGGTCCGTGGTGCATGCGCGTGCACACACTCTCTCTCTCTCTCTCTCTCTCTCTCTCTCTCTCTCTCTAACACACACACACACACACACACACACACACACACACACACAAAACGGAGAGAGAGAGAGAGAGAGAGAATAATTTTTCCTGTTTAGCTCTGCCAGCAATTCATTTGAGAGTCCTGTATTACTTTCTCCATGGAGAATTCTTTAGGAAAGTCACAGTGACAGACTGTTAATAAATTCTGTGTCACTAAACTGGTCAGCAGTCTATCATAGATAACTGTCTCAAACATTTCTGAAAAGATTGGAAAGTGAAGTACAGGTCTGTAGTTAGAGGTGGCTTGCTTATCTCCATCTTTGAAGAAAGGTGATACTACGTCTTACCCAAGTCTGTCGGGCAATGTGTTTGGAGTCATTGACTGATTACAGAGATAGCTTAAACATAATCCTTTCAAGTCAGCGTAAGATTTTAACATTCTACAATAAGCATCATCATAGCCATTAGAATTACTAAAACACTTTTTCATGTTGTCTGATACTTTGGTGGATATTTTTTTTCAATAATGAAAAATAAATAAAAAACAGAACAGAGTACAAGAAATAAGTCATGTTTTGCAAAATGTTATAACAACATTAAAATGTAATACATTTTGTGGACACTGAGTACAAATGTCTAGTAGCAGCATCTGTATTAACTGGTTTCTGCAAATCATCCAATGAACAGACTATTAACCAAAGGCACATCATTCACAGCTCTGAGGTTTATCCAAAGATTTTATAGTACTACAAACTTAAAATTAATCATTGTTGAGATGCTAATTTTCAACACACATGAAAGCTGAATATTAACAATATCAAAACAATGTAAAATTTTTTATTAAGTCTATAATATTTGCTACTCCCCAGATGACTAATATGTATCTCTATATTATACACGAGTAGCTCACACATTTTTATAATAAACACAGGGTCATTATAATTAAACTTTTGCTACTTAATAGGGCCACATGAAAAACAAGAGATCGTGGGACAATGAAACTTTATGGAAATATTTGTGTGAACACATGGAAGTGAAATAACAAATAAATCACTGAAAGTAACACATTTTGATTTCCACTTGAGAGGGTTCAAATCTCGTGATCTAGGTGGTTACACAGTTTGGAATGATCGGCAAACGATCCTGTTAGCTCACTGGAGAAGTGACTGCCAATTGCACTACAAATTGTTAAAAAAGTTACTGTTGCCAAAGCTGATAATGCTGGAGGCAACATGTGAGCTCCAGTCAGTGCACAAAATGTGTTACAATAGCTGAACATTGCATGCTCCATCATTCAAAAAGTGCTGTGATCAATTGTGAAATGGTATCTGTACAAACTTCACATTACTCAGCAACTTTTGCCATGTGATGCAGACATTTAAGTAGATTTTGTTCCTATGTTTCTTGCAAGGGTTAAAGCTGACGACCTGTGGCCTTGGAACACTTTGCGGAGTGGTGAAACACACATTACACTCAATAGAACACTGAACACACTTAAATTTGGGGACAGTCATTGCCAATGAACATTTTTGAAGTTGCCCTGCATACTGAATACATCACTGTGTGGTGTGGTTTCACTGCACAGTTCATGACTGTTCCATTTTTCTTTGAGGAACTCCCAAAGGACCAAAGACATGCAGTCTGAACAGCACATGTACTGTGATATGCTTATCAACAAGTGGTACCTGCTTTATGGGAGGTAGGTGCTTTGACCTCACATGTTTCGATGCACTATGGAGATCCAACTCACACTGCTTGTGAGGTCACTCTCTTAGTCTGTAATACATTTGAAGAAAACAGAACCATTGGCTGGTCGTTCCAAACTGCGTAACCAACAAGATCACCAGATTTGAAGCCCCTCATCTGGAAATTAGAATGTGTTTCTTCCAGAGGTTTATTCATTATTTTCCTTCCACAAGCCTTACAAATGTTTCCACAAAGTTTCATTGCCCTACGATCACTCATTTTTCATTGGGAAGGGGAGGGGTTTCTGTACTAATAACATGGATGTGAGAATGCCCATTTGTTGAGTACCAATAATATAATTACTGTGTACAACTCCAAAATATCCATGGGATACTCTGTAATGCCACAAAAAATATATATTCTTGACGTAAAAGCTCCAATGAATTTAAAACACACATTCCATTTTCTTTAGCATTTCAAAGAAAATGAAAATTTCGTCACTCTGTTGCAAGGCACACAGCACACATTAACTTGAACAAAAATTGAGATACAAAATGGTGGCTGTAACTCAGTACTTAAACTAATTTTAAAAACTCACATAACATGCACACATCTCTCAAATTCAACATTAAAGTTGAAAGCTGCAACATTCTTGGACTCACCATTAAAGCTCAAAATACAAATGCCAATACTACTGAGATGGTACAGTCCACAGGAATACATACTGGTTTCTAATTCTATACATTCTGACAATTATTAAAAAATATATTTAATTGGACCATTAATTGACTTGAGACAGTTCCTAACTTACTCTTGAGATTATAACCTGCATTTTCTTTTAATATTACAAAAGTTGTGAGCGGTGACACTTTTTAAGCGAATGAAAATTTAATAAAAGCCTCATTACAATGCCTTTTAACTATCATGTATAATTTCCTCACTCTACAACATTTATGGACTGAAAATATGCCCATATCTACAACTTATCATATGTGTTTTCAGAATATGAACATGTTCTAACATCTGTTTCATATACAAACACAATATTGAGTTTTTCAGGAATGCAGTGTGTTAGAGTGAGCAACACTGTTTATTTTATTGCAGTCTTTTATCAACTCAAAGTATTTGTGCACATTCCTCTTTCTTGTGAGAATCCAAGTAAATACAGTTCTGCTAGCGTGCAATGTATCCATGCTCCTTGAAATAAGGGTGAGCTAAGGCTTTTGCAGCACTGATTCTCTGACAAGGATCAAACATCAACAAATTCTGCAAAAGATTCAGACCATCTGAGGAGCAATCAGGCATCATCCCTTCCAGGTCAGCAGCTGTGTAGTTTTTGAAAACAGACCAAGGTAATGGTGTCTGCTCTGGCCAACTTGTTTCAGGAGGTGTTCCTAAGATGCTGAATATCTTGTCCAGCTGATCAACTTCTGATGTTCCACAAAATATGGGATGCAGGAGAAACAATTCAGCCATAATACAACCACAGGACCATATATCAACTGGTGTAGCATATGTTGAGTTGAGAGAACCTCTGGAGCACGATACCATATGGTTACAACAACAGAAGTAAGTAGCATTTCAAAGTCATAAGTCTTAGCCAGCCCAAAGTCTGCTAACTTCACTGTTCCTGAAGAAGAAATCAGGATGTTCTGAGGTTTCAGATCTCGATGGATTACACGCTTACTATGGAGAAAATCAACACCACTCAAAGTCTGGAACATAATGTCTCTCACCAAGCTTGCTCCCATGCCAGACCGGGGACACTTTTCAATGTAATTAGACAAATCGTGCTCCAAATGTTCAAACACTAAAAACAGATACAGATCGGTTTCTGTTCTATGACCCGTGCAGACATCCAGTAGTTTCACTATATTCGGATGCTCATACTGAGCCAATTCCTTCAAAAGAACAACTTCCCGAAGTGTAGACAAAGGTATACCATCAGCACAAAGGTTCACATGGACTTTCTTTACAGCTACAATTTGCCCACTCGTTGAACATGCACGGTAAACAGTGCTGTATGCACCATTACCTATCTGGGCCAACATCTCAAAATTGGGATGACTCTGAATTCCTGCATCCATCATTATCACAGAGGTGAGTCTGAAAGAGAGTCATAGTATAAGGAAAACCATTTTTTAAAAGAGGGCATTAAGTTTAAGCTTGAGAAATATGTTTTACTAACATGCTACAATCTATTCATAACTACAAATAGAGAAGTTTTCTTAAGTAGATATCAAGGCAGGTTAGCTACAGATGGCACATAAAAATTACTTAGCAGCAAAATACTAATTATTCTGCAGTCTGTCTACAGTTACTACCTTTATCTACATTTAACCTATTCACAAAGTAGGCGGCTTACCATCAAAACTTTTGTCTTCTTGAAAATGACAATGATATCTGTCATAAATGACATTAAATGGTGACGTACAAAAAATGTCAAGAAGGAAAACATACTGGCTCTACAACTTAGCAGTAATGGATTTTACAACATGGCAATACTGTCCATTCACTCTTTGTCTTCAATAGGTACTATACCTTCCATGGTGTGGAATAATTTTTAAAAAGTCATTAATAATTAACTGGTACTACATGACTATAAACTATACTGATGTTTTATTAGTGACAAATAGCACTATGGAGAAAATGTATTTGAATATTACTGTAAGAACTATATGACTTTTTAAAAGCCTCTGCAGCGTAAGTGGCTATCTAATTTGCACAGTATTCAAACAATGGAAAATCAGATGTAGAACTGAGCATCTCAATTAATTTATCTAATTGCTAACTCTTCCTTATTATCCAATAGGACCACTACGGAACTGTATACATAATGTTTCATTTGCTCTATGACCATTAATGCCTACTCCTGATATTATCAGGTTAGTTTCACTTCTTTAACTATATGAGTCTCTCTGACAATAAAACTTAAAATGCTTCCTTGAGCAACTTGTAAAACTGTATCATTTGGGATATGACTTTTGTAGGTGAATTTGGGTCCTCATATCATAGGAGGGCATTACAGTTCCTAAGTACATCCTTAAAACCACTGGAATGCAATACGTACAGATCTGAAAGAGAAGTGGCCCTTGCTCAAACAATGTAGCAGTTCACATACTAAGTTCTCCCAGTCTGAATTTCGTTTATTTTTTTTTATTTTTTATTTTTTTTCCCGTGTGGATTAATTAGTCAATTTACTGCTTTATGCTATCATGTTATGAATAATGTCGTGACAGGGCTTTATTTACAGATTGCTCTCCAGAGAAAATTCCATGAAAGCGTAACTGAGTAGCAGGCTGCCAAGTAGGGTAAGAAAAATGGGTCTGTATTCTGTTGTGTACCACTTTATCAAAAAAGTTGAGAACTGGAAGGAGTTTAGATTAGATTAGATTAGATTAATACTAGTTCCATGGATCATGAATACGATATTTCGTAATGATGTGGAACGAGTCGAATTTTCCAATACATGACATAATTAGGTTAATTTAACAACATACTTAAGTTAATAAAACAATTTTTTGTGTTTTTTGTTTTTCTTTATTTTTTATTTTTATTTATTTTTATTTTTTTATTATTATTTTTTAATATTTTTGTTTTTTTTTCTTTTTTTTCTTAATTTATATCTAAAAATTCCTCTATGGGGTAGAAGGAGTTGTCATTCAGAAATTCTTTTAATTTCTTCTTAAATACTTGTTGGTTATCTGTCAGACTTTTGATACTATTTGGTAAGTGACCAAAGACTTTAGTGCCAGTATAATTCACCCCTTTCTGTGCCAAAGTTAGATTTAATCTTGAATAGTGAAGATCGTCCTTTCTCCTAGAATTGTAGTTATGCACACTGCTATTACTTTTGAATTGGGTTTGGTTGTTAATAACAAATTTCATAAGAGAGTATATATACTGAGAAGCTACTGTGAATATCCCTAGATCCTTAAATAAATGTCTGCAGGATGATCTTGGGTGGACTCCAGCTATTATTCTGATTATACGCTTTTGTGCAATAAATACTTTATTCCTCAGTGATGAATTACCCCAAAATATGATGCCATATGAAAGCAATGAGTGAAAATAGGCGTAGTAAGCTAATTTACTAAGATGTTTATCACCAAAATTTGCAATTACCCTTATTGCATAAGTAGCTGAACTCAAACGTTTCAGCAGATCATCAATGTGTTTCTTCCAATTTAATCTCTCATCAATGGACATACCTAAAAATTTGGAATATTCTACCTTAGCTATATGCTTCTGATTAAGGTCTATATTTATTAATGGCGTCATACCATTCACTGTACGGAACTGTATGTACTGTGTCTTATCAAAATTCAGTGAGAGTCCGTTTACAAGGAACCACTTAGTAATTTTCTGAAAGACAGTATTGACAATTTCATCAGTTAATTCTTGTTTCTCAGGTGTGATTACTATACTTGTATCATCAGCGAAGAGAACTAACTTTGCCTCTTCATGAATATAGAATGGCAAGTCATTAATATGTAATAAGAACAACAAAGGACCCAAGACTGACCCTTGTGGAACCCCATTCTTGATAGTTCCCCAGTTTGAGGAATGTGCTGATCTTTGCATGTTACGAGAACTACTTATTTCAACTTTCTGCACTCTTCCAGTTAGGTACGAATTAAACCATTTGTGCACTGTCCCACTCATGCCACAATACTTGAGCTTGTCTAGCAGAATTTCATGATTTACACAATCAAAAGCCTTTGAGAGATCACAAAAAATCCCAATGGGTGGTATTCGGTTATTCAGATCATTCAAAATTTGACTGGTGAAAGCATATATGGCATTTTCTGTTGAAAAACCTTTCTGGAAACCAAACTGACATTTTGTTAGTACTTCATTTTTACAGATATGTGAAGCTACCCTTGAATACATTACTTTCTCAAAAATTTTGGATAAAGCTGTTAGAAGGGAGATTGGATGGTAATTGTTGACATCAGATCTATCCCCCTTTTTATGCAAAGGTATAACAATAGCATATTTCAGTCTATCAGGGAAAATGCCCTGTTCCAGAGAGCTATTACACAGGTGGCTGAGAATCTTACTTATCTGTTGAGAACAAGCTTTTAGTATTTTGCTGGAAATGCCATCAATTCCATGTGAGTTTTTGCTTTTAAGCAAGTTTATTATTTTCCTAATTTCAGAGGGAGAAGTGGGTGAGATTTCAATTGTATCAAATTGCATAGGTATGGCCTCTTCCATTAACAGCCTAGCATCTTCTAATGAACACCTGGATCCTACTATATCCACAACATTTAGAAAATGATTATTAAAAATATTTTCAACTTCTGACTTTTTGTTCATAAAGTTTTCATTCAATTTGATGGTAATACTGTCTTCCTCTGCTCTTGGTTGACCTGTTTCTCTTTTAATAATATTCCAAATTGTTTTAATTTTATTATCAGAGTTGCTGATTTCAGACATGATACACATACTCCTGGATTTTTTAATAACTTTTCTTAATATAACACAGTAGTTTTTATAATTTTTGATAGTTTCTGGGTCACTACTCTTTCTTGCTGTCAGATACATTTCCCTTTTCCGGTTACAAGATATTTTTATACCCTTAGTAAGCCATGGTTTGTTACAAGGTTTCTTACGAGTATATTCAACTATTTTCTTGGGGAAGCAGTTTTCAAATGCATTTACAAAAATGTCATGAAATAAATTATATTTTAAATTGGCATCAGGTTCACGGTACACCTCATCCCAGTCTAACTGCTGTAGGCTTTCCCTGAAATTTGCAATTGTTAAATCATTGACTGAACGTACTACTTTGGAGGACTGTTTAGTATTGCTGAATGGAGCTATGTCATATATTGTAACTAGCTGTGCACCATGATCAGAAAGACCATTCTCAACAGGCTGAGCATTTATCTGGTTAAACTTATCTTGGTCTATAAAGAAGTTATCTATCAGTGAGCTGCTATCCTTTACCACCCGAGTAGGAAAATCAATAACGGGTGTCAAATTGAAAGAACCGAGTAATACTTCAAGGTCATTTTTCCTATTACCCTCTTTCAGAGAATCTACATTGAAGTCCCCACAAATAATAATTTGCTTCCCCCTGTCTGACAGATAGCACAACAAGGAGTCCAAATTTTTCAGAAATAGATGAAAATTTCCTGATGGGGACCTATATACAGTTACAATTATAAATGTGCCTTTATTTAATTTAAGCTCACAGGCACATGCTTCTATATGTTTCTCTACACAAAACTTTTTTGTTTCTATACTTTTTGCACAATGATAACTTTTGACATATATGGCAACTCCTCCTTTCTCCATATTTTCTCTCATTACATGTGCAGAGAGCTTATAACCACTTACATTTACCTTATTCATATCAGTAACAGTGTGATGCTCAGACAGGCATAGTATATCTATTTCATTCTCAGCTTCTAAATCTTCTAAACAAACCAGAAGCTCATCTACTTTGTTCTTTAAACTCCCAATATTTTGATGAAATATACTTACATTATTTTTAATTATACTTTTATGAGAACCTTTCCTTATTATAACATTTGCAGCACTCTCCTGTCTGAGTTTCTCATTGTGCTTAGGCCTAGTTCCTATACCAGTGGTCACATGGTGTTCAGAGAGGCAGATTATGTCAATTGGGTTGGGTGACTTTAATTCATCAATGCAATTACCTAGGACTGAGATACAACTTGGTGGAGATAAAATTTTTCGTGATTGGTGAAAATTTATAATTGATAGCTGTGATTGGTGATCCAATGTGCTAGAATTGTGCTGTTTAATTTCTTTCCTAAACTGAAGATTTGTTTCAATCCTGACCTCTCGTAGAACTTGACATCTTTCTGTCTTACCTATCCTAAAAAAGGTGCTGCTCCAACACCTGTAACCACTGGTATTTTACCATTCATGGCAGTGCCTCCCCCCCTTAAATTTCCTGCTATTACCCCAGCCAGTTTTCCCTTCCCTTTCCTGTTGAGATGTAGGCCGTGCCTGGTATAGTCCCACCTACTGAGATAATCAACAGGAACCACACCAATATGAGCCCCCGCACCCGACCCAAGCAGCCATTCCAACTCCAAATTAACTCTCCCAACAGAAGAGTTCAAATGAGGCCAGTCATGGCATCTCAGGACAGATACAAATTCAACATTGGTGTGTCTCGATGCCGACGCAATCTTTACCAGGTCACACTCTATACTGTACCCAGGATCTCTGTCAATGCTGTTCCCTGGCCCTCCCACAATAACCACGGTGTCTTCCCTGGTAAATCCTTTACAGAGTGAACCTAAATCCTCTGTCACCTGATCCAGACTAGCACTTGGTTTGAAAAAATTTGTGACCTGGTATTCTGGTCCTAATTCCTCCTGCAGAAGTTGGCCTACACCTCTGGCATGAGAACTGCCTAACAACAAAACTTCCTTCCTTTTCGATGACTTTCCTACATTCTTTTTCAATTTCCTATTGAAAGTTTGTTGTGTCCTGTCTACACCTACCTCTGCTTGAGGCTCATCAGTTTCTAACTGAAGCAACAGGTCAAACTTATTTTTGACATTCACCACAAAACTATCAGACTTAGTTCTAGGCCTGTTCCTTCTGCTACCTGTTGCCACTTCCCACCTCTCTTTGCCCTTCTCCCTCCTTAACCTGTCCAGATCTTCCCTAGCCTGATCTAGCTCAGCCTGAAGGGCAGCAATTTTCCCCTCCTGTTCCACTATCTTCCTATCTCTGCTGCAAATCCTACATAACCACTGATGAGCCTGATCCACTTTCCCAACACCCACGCCACTGCAGTCCCCCCAGTGAAAAAAACTACTGCATCCATCACACCAAACCCCGGAACTAACAATTCTACGGCAAGTCAGGCACTTCTCACTCAGTGAACTTTTCTGCAATCAGAGACAACTGTCTTATGTTGGTGTCACACCTTCATGTTTAAATCGATAAGGAAAACTTCTTTTCATTCATTGGCTGATTACAAACATAACAAGAGTGTTCATATCTTGCCGGCACAAGAGTTTAAAACACTGTTTTAATGTAAATGATTTTGCAATAGGATAGTGGATACCATTAGCTTGTGCAGTGACACTGAACTCGTATAGAAGCAAAATTTTATTGTGACAGGGTGATCAATTAATCAGTTTAGATGAATATTTTAAATTCTTCTGACTGAATACTGATGAACGGCTCTCTTAGAAGTATCAAATCCAAGATCTTATAAAGGAACCAAAAGCATCTATCTCTACTACAAGAATAATGTCTACAGTATCTTAACAATGAAACAAGCAACTTGTGAACTTTACATTCTTTCACACCATTATACTTCCTATACTACCATATTTTGAGGCAACTCTGTGCATTTGCTAAACATACTTTATACCACAGAAGAGCAGACTGAATGATCTGCAGTGACAATTCGCAAACTTTGTGCCTGCTGTTAATGAAGTCTCTCAGAATTCTAACTCTGCCATCTGCACATGTACTACTTCGTGGTATTTATGGTTAGTAACATGAATTCATTCAAAACATTGTGCACATTTCACACCAGATGAAGAAACAATTCGTACTTGGATAATACAGTGTGTCCACATGAAACATCCCTGATTTCCAAATGCATCTAAAAAAATTAATAAGACAGAGACTTGACTCTTCCACTAATTTTCAGATTTGCAGCCAGATCAACATTCTGCCATGATATTTCGGCCCAGAGACATCCGGCCATCCTCAGGTAAGTAGACAAAGTACTGAAGAGACCTGATGCAGTCATGGTATTTACAGCGAATTCTGTGCAAGCGAATCGTACTGGCGGTTCACGGTGCATGCATTAGGAGGTGACATGTGCACAGCAGTCAAGTTCTATGTGCTGCCCTCAATGGTGAAGTAAGAACAAACTAGTCACTAAGTATCGACTGAGCATGTCAATTATGTTGTGACTGCATCATTTTAATAATAGGATTCCAATTTTCATCAAGCTGAAAGCCACTGACATGATTCATTAAATTATCAGCAAAACATATTTCCATGGATTCTTTAATTACAGAGTCCCAGAAGCTGGAAACCTGTGTTAAAATTTTGGTGTTGTATTCCATTGACCATTGACCAAACAATAGCAAGAACCTTTTATTTGGAAATACTTCAGCAATTTGCTGTCTTTCAGCTTCTTCACCTTCAGTGAAATGTGATTTTCCAGCAGGATAGGGCACCACTGCAATGGAGTTTGTTCACGACATCCCGAACTGGACATCTGCACAGCAATGGTTAGGACACAATAGACCAACCAAATGGCCACTTTGATCACCAGACTTAACACCTCTGGATTTACTCCTGCGAAGTTATGTGAAAGACATTCTGTGTGTGTCTCACTTGTAGATGCCATTGGTGATTTCCACAGAACTGTGGGTGCAATAAGCTCCACCATCCCTGATATGCTTGTTCACACAAGGGTTGAGATACGAGCATTTTTAGACATTTTACACACCATGAAAAGAACAAATGTAGAAATGTATTAAGTTTTTGTAAAAAAATGTTTACTTACTTTACATGATGCTGCAAACCATAAGTATCTCTTCCTAACAGGTTTCTTTTAAATCACATTTGGAAATAAGGGAGGCTTCATGTGGACACTTAGCACTTTAAGCATGGTACAGAAAGGTGTTCTCTACAGCATTTGTTTCATTTATAGCAGGCTTGCAGCAGTAGTTTAGAGCCCTGTACTGTTACATTAGTATATACAGTAAATAATATGTTAAACTTTTTGTGATTTTTCTACTTTCATCATCTTTAAATTTTTATATAATCTTTCTAAGAGTATATGGTTCCTTTACCTCACTGATTTGGTTCATATGGTCTCTCACAATAGTATGAATTAAATGAAAGACCATCACAACCAGAAGAATTACCACTTTTTAGTGACAATGGATTTCTTAATCCCCTTAGAATTTTAGTTTTCCAACTAATGTCTATTAGTAGTGAATACAATACCTGGCAGGTTAGATCTCTTGTGTTTGCATTTGGTTGTCTACTAAAGTGTTTGCTGCCTCTCGGTCATTCCATGTCAATTCAACATACCTCTCAACCTGACCCTCTCGGATTTCTTTCAAATTTGGTGCATTACAACAACTGTGAAGAAAGTTACAGGTCTGGAAACTTTGGAATTTGTGCTAATTTTACATGTGTATGTCATAACATAAATGACTGTAATTTTGGTTCTAATTCAATTACAGCAATGAAAATGGTACCATTGGAAAGCTAACAAATATGCCTTTACACTGTACGTCACATGGCAGGTTTCTGAGAATTTTCATACTGAAGGTCATTTGGCCTTGAATATCTCCAAATACCCCATCTTCAATTTTTTTGGAAAAAAAATGTATACAATTGCTCCAGTATGTTACTATAAATATGGTAAATATCAAGATGGCACACCAAAGGCATCATGCACAAAAAATTATTTTGTCAACTTAAGTACACCATCAACATGCAGTAAACAGCTATGTACCCAGTTTTTTCTGTAACACCAGCCAACAGTAGTTACTTTTATTCAGATCAGTTCTTTAATATTTCTAGCTGTGAACAGCCAATGAGAGACACTTATTTCAACCAATCAACATTAGCCTGTTTTAGTGAACAGCCAATCAGAGAGAGACTTATTTCAAATAGTTCCATTAGTCCACTAATCTCTACATATTTCGCAACGCTGTGGCTGCTTTAACGAAGTGCAGTGTAAATGTGTTGTAAAGTAATATTTAGTAAGAAATTGATTTCAAGTCAAAATTGTATTGTTGCAGCCCATTTAGGGGAGAAGGTCATGCAAGAGTGCAGAAGAATTTAAGGAGTGTTCAGGAGTGGATGATAAACAAATATCCTAATGTGTTGTTAGGTAGAAAATCTTGAATTAAATGTAGAACTAAAAAAAAAAAAAAAAAAAATTGCAAAACCCAACAATCGCTGCAGATGTTGCCTCAGTTGTAGCAGGTATTTCCAGAGAAGATTTTAGTGAAGATAGCAGTAGAATCAGATCTGGCACTCTATATTTTAAATAGTAGCCTTCAGTATTTAGGTGACTGTAAAGAGATTAGCAAGACTTGCCAGCCTCAAGTGACCTTAAGAAAATCATATTTTTGACATCACAACAGTGTTTTGAGTGGTGCAAGGAAAATATTCCTTTATTTGTCTTCCATTATACATCAACATTTCAAAAATACAGTGATGATTCCAAGTACCCAAAAGCTTCATTGTGTAATACCTGTCAACAAAGGTTTAATAAAGACAAAGACACATTCTGCTTCTTTAGTGAGTAGAGAAGTGTCAGTGATTGCTATGATGAATGAAACACTGTTAACAAATATTGTTGCGTGTTTGTATGACAGTCATTGGCAGGTTGCACATGTCCTACAAACATGTGAAGAAACAGATGAAGTAAATGTCCACTTCTTGCATCCACATGGATCATCTGCGTCATTTGTGTTTCCTCCCAAACCAGACACTTGAGTCAACAGAAAATATGACAAGAGTGGATCCAGTGACACTAACTGGAAGGACATACGATCTCCCTGCACCAGATCTGGTGAACATTAACAGTTTAGTTGGAGAATTGTGAGGAGAGATCTAAAAACTTTTCATTGCCTTTTCATTACAACTGTAATGTAAATAATTCATAATACCGCTATAATAATGTAAACCATATTTTTGTACAATATCTTCATTTCAGTAGTGTATTGATACGGACAAAATAATTATTTGTGCATGATGCCTTTGGTGTGCCATATTGATATTTACCATATTTATTGTAACATACTGGAGCAATTAAATACATTTTTCCACAAAAAATGAGGATGGGGTGTTTTGAGATATTCAAGGTCAAATGTCAAGTTCAATGACCTTTAGTATGAAAATTCTCAGAAACTTGCCATGTAGCATGTCAATGTAAAGGTCTATTCGTTGGCTTTCCAATGGTGCCATTTTCATTGCTGTCACTGAATTAGAACCACAATTACAGTCGTTTATGTTGTGACAGACGCATGTAAATTTTGCACAAATTCCAAACTTTCCAGACCCGTAACTTTCTTCACAGTTGTAACACACACCTGCAAATTGGTATTTTTCCATCTCTTATCTGGGTCATTGAATGCACCAAATTTGAAAGAAATCTGAGATGTTCAGGTCGAAAATGTTACTTTACAGCACTGAATTGACATAGAATGATCCCACTGTTAGGAAGTTACCAGTGGAATGGGAGCCCCATGAATTCATTAATTCATTATTTTTGCCGTTGCTTTTATCTGTGAACTTAATGTCATTTGTATTATGGTTACTGTTTAGTTTTTTTTTAAGAATTCTCCATACTATTTTTCCTTTATTGTGACTTTCACATGTGCTTTACTTTTTTGATTACAGACGGGGTTATATTACTTTACTTAAGCAGCAATGGTGTTTTAATTCCTTTGTTACAGCATCTACCTTGTGATTCGTGTTATTTTGTATGGGTTTGTGACTTGCTGCACTGCACTGCACTTGGGAATCACCACAGAATTCATCAACCGACCACGGCATAACAGCCCGGATAATTATATTGGACATGATATTTCCGGCCGTGAAAGTTTACATTTTAGTATCAGACGCCTCTACAGGGAGGAGATGTCAAGAGAAGTGCGACCCCTGGAAGGACTCCAGAAGAAGAGAGTGCAGCTTTTGTGTTCCCTCACATTCCTGTCTCGTTGCAGAGCCGTCGGCGTTATACCGAAGTTTCTGAAGATAAAGCGACTGTTCCATTCGGGAAAGGCACAACGCATTTTCAAACGGACTGAGGAGGCCTTACTACGAGAGCGCATTCAGCAGACCCGACGGGACTTGGCAAGCACAAACAGTAAGTTAATGTCTCTCCATATTACGATCAGTAATAAACTGTGCAGCGGTGACTGGGATAAAATTGATAGACTACTGCATGATACCATGGGCAAGCGTATGTTGACGACGTCTAGTAGACAGAAGAAGAAGTTTGATAATTTGCTACCTAATCAGACTGTTCGGCATTTAGACGTTTCCCGGACCGTTATCAATTTGTCCAAACGTTCGTTATCTGACGATGAGACATCTGTGCTTGCCAAGGGAGGAAATTTTGCTGTTAGTCCGCGTTTTGTGCCCACGGAAGAAATTATAGCCAATGTAGAAGCAGGAATTCGCAGTGTAGATTCTGTAACAGCTGAAGAAATCCGTATAGAAACAGTGACAATATTAGCCAATGCAAAACCGCCGAAAAGTAATATAACTGCGGGTGAGAGGAGAGCTTTAAAACTCCTGAATGACGACGATAATATTTCGGTTCTCCCAGCTGACAAAGGAAGCGCAACGGTGGTTATGGATGTGGCCGACTATCAGAGAAAAATTACGGATCTACTGGATCCGCAAGCATATAGGAAGCTGAATAAGGACCCCACTAACAACGTTCTCAGAACTGTGTCGCGGTTAATAAAAAAGTCCTCCATTGAAGAGAGTGTGCAGAAAGGTTTCTGCAGTTCGGTTGCGCTACCACCGAGGCTTTATGGATTGTCCAAAATTCATAAAGAAAATGTTCCGTTAAGACCGATACTAAGTGCCATTGGTTCGCCCACCTACTCGTTAGCCAAGTTTTTGACTACGCTGTTAAAACCACATGTGGGCCTTTCGGACTCGTATATAAAGAATTCGACACATTTCATCAGCAGATTGAATGGCATAGTGGTCCAGCCGGAGGACATATTGGTCAGCTTCGATGTGGTATCGCTGTTTACCATGGTTCCACTTAATGATGTATTGGAACAGCTGGATCGAATTTTTCCTGCCGATATTTTAGAGCTGTTTAAGTGTTGTTTGACGACCACATACTTCAAGTGGAATGAACAGTTTTATGAGCAAACGGATGGCGTGGCTATGGGAAGCCCCCAAGTCCCGTAATTGCTAACTTCTTTATGGAGAAATTCGAAGAACAGGCTTTAGGTACTGCCAGCAAGAAACCAAATGTATGGTTCCGATACGTGGATGACACGTTTGTGTTGTGGAGACATGGTAGGGAGGAACTAAGCCGGTTCCACGAACATCTGAACAGTATAAACTCAAGAATTCAGTTTACAATGGAGGAGGAGGTAGACGGCAAACTACATTTCCTCGATGTCCTTGTGTTTAGAAACGAAAATGGTAGTTTGGGCCACTCAGTGTACCGCAAACCCACGCACACGGACCGTTATTTGCACCGGGATTCGAACCACCACCCACAACAGAAGCGGGGTGTTATCAAGACGTTAGCGGACAGAGCTAGAAATATTTGTGAACCTGAGTTGCTCGACGCTGAGATGGAACATCTCCACAATGCACTAAGGAAGAACGGATATTCGTCCGCCGAAATAAAACGTGCGTTGAGGCAGCCACGCAGAAATCATACTGACGTACAGGCTACTGCAAAATCTAAGGTTTTCCTGCCGTTTGTTAAAATGTAACGGAAAGAATAGGGAGGATCTTGACGAAGCGGAATATTACCGTAATTTACAAGCCCACCAGGAAGATACAGGAATACCTTAGGCCTGCCAAGGACGCTCGCAAACCATTGGAAAAATCTGGAGTGTATAGGATCCCATGCAGCTGTGGTGATGTTTATGTGGGTACCACCAAAAGAACTGTTTCTAAACGTTTGGAAGAGCACAAGGGAAATTGTAGAAGAGGAGAAACGGAACGATCAGCTGTTGCGGAGCATGCTTTCCAGCCAGGGAACCAAAATATTCGTTTCGAGGAGACGCAAGTACTAGCGGCCACAAGCGGATACTACGAAAGGCTCTACAGGGAGGCAATCGAAATCGCTAAACACCCAAATAATTTCAACCGAAAGGAGGAGGGCGTCAAATTAAACGGTATATGGCTGCTGAGGTCATTAGTCCCCTAGAACTTAGAACTAGTTAAACCCAACTAACCTAAGGACATCAAAAACATCCATGCCCGAGGCAGGATTCGAACCTGCGGCCACAGCGGTCTTGCGGTTCCAGACTGCAGCGCCTTTAACCGCACGGCCACTTCGGCCGGCCACGGTATATGGATGCCGGTGTTAAAGAAGATGTGTACCACCCGTCCACTACTGGGTGATGGCAACGGCGATCGACGGCGACGGACAGCGGCCAATTGCACTGACGTTTTCAAAACACGTGACGTCACGCCGCGGCGCGGGGGCGCGAGGACACGGAATTTAGCGGCAGTCAGTAGCGAGCCAGTGTGTGTGTTGGACCTTCCATCAAGCTACGGACCCCCTTGAAGATGTCTCCCGCAGTCGGAGACGAAACGTTGGGAATCACCACAGAATTCATCAACTGACCACGGCATAACAGCCCGGATAATTATAATGGACATTATGAAGATGGATACTGCATTGCCAAAATCGGTAATCTTATTAAAAAATGTAATAAAGATAATTAAATAAAAATATTTATGCAAAGTGCTAAAGGTTAGAATCGAATAAACAAAAAACAAAAAAATTCATCAACATTGTCAGCTATCTCCTCATTACGACACAGAAAGTTCTGGTAGCGGGATTGTGCAATAGATAGTATATGCACACGCTGCCTCCCTCGCAACTGTTGGCTGCAGTTCCGTAACCCTCTCAATCACTCCCCACATCCTTTGACTCCACTCCACCACCACAACCCCTCACCCCATTCAAGATGCAATACACAGAGATGCACTGGAACTGTGCATTCAACTGGGACACAATGTAATCATGCAGTCATTTGCTTGTATTTGTGCCTGGAGAGAGCAGGAGGGGGCGGGGGGGGGCCTCGGGTATTCAGCCGAAAACTAGCGAAGTTCTCAGTTCTATTTATGGGTCTGTCAATGACTCAGCACCTCCAGTACTTGGTAAGTTGTTATCTTCTATGGCATTGTTTTTCTTTCTTTCTTAAGAACTGAACTGAGATCCCTTTTACATTTTTCATAGTTGATGTTCATAATATGCACCAAAACACTCAACGATTAATCTATTATATGATACAGCTATTTTGATTCACCCTGCTGCTTTAGTTATTTGTAATGACTGGTGCATTAAGTGTGCAGTGAACGTAAAGCTCAATTTACCATTCAAGGGAGGATTTACATATGTTGGCTTTGCTAACACTCAACAAATGATCACTTTTCAACGTGACATATATCCCAACCTGCACTACAGATCAGTGCTGTTATCACAACCGCGATCTCCTGGCAAAAATGGAAGGGAGGGGGGGGATGATGGAACCTCACTGTCCTTTATGTAAGTTTTCTCCAACACTATTCCATCCTTAGGTTATATTTGCTTTATTTAATGATAAACAGAGTATATGAATTTTCAAATAGGCCTACTTCAGATACTACTGGTTCCATTTGGTGAAATTAACTGCTTGGTAACAAACATACAACACTGAAAAGTTTCAAACTGAGATTAAAATTTGTTATGCTGACAAACTCCAAGCAACTCCATCATAAATATTCCGACCAATCACTGCCATTCCAATACAGCTTAGAGCATCATTACACAATGTATAAGGAGCATTCAAAAAGAAATGAGCCGGAGACATAATTACAGACACCTGTACATTAGAAGTACTGATCCTGGCTGTTGAGAGACTTGTCCCACTGTGGCATGAGGCATTGAATGGCTGTCTCATAAAATTCCCAGGGCTGTGATGTTAACCAGTTCTGCACATATAGCTGGATGTCGTAATCCAAGGTGAATCGCTTGCACCTCAGAGCCTTTTTAAAGGGACCAAAAATGGGGTAATCACAGGGACTGTATGGAGGGTGGCCGAGAATCTCCGATTACAATTTCTGCAGGGGTGCCATGACTGTGTTGGCTGCATGAAGCTTTGCATTGTCGTGGAGCAGAATGGCCCAGCATGGATCAGAGTGTCTGGTTGTTTTGATTTGATCACTTGGCGAAGGGTGGTCGAGGTTTGCGAGTAATGCTGGGCTTTCACTGTTGTCCCATGCTGCAGGAAGTGACTTGCAAGGGGGTCATCTTGGTCAAGATGTCCAGCTGTATGTGCGGAACTGGTTAACACTGCAGCCCCAGGAATTTTATGAGACAGCCATTCACCATCTTGTGTCACAGTGGGACAAGTTTCTCAACAGCCACAGTCAATACTTCTAACATGCAGGTATTGGTTTCTGTAATTATGCATCTGGCTCGTTTCTTTTTGAACATGCTTTATAAATCATTCTTCCAAATTCTGCAGGTATAAAGGACCTATATCTTGAACAGAAATCATATTGTCACTATTAGCTGAAGGACAAGAACAAATGACACTCTTGGAGCCTATACACCACATTATTCAACATGTACTTCAACACCAACAATAGAGGAAACTATGGGCAAAGTAGGAAACAATAAAAATTTATAGAGAAAAAGTAAGTTTTTAAGTTTGTTTACGAAACTGTAATTCTCTCAGAGATCAAAAAGCATTTAGAAGATAATTAGAACTGAATGAACAGCATGTTGAAAAAAGGTTACGAGATGAACAATGATAGCAAAAGTTGGGCAACAGGGTGTACTTAAATCAGGAACAGAGGACATAATAGAAAATTTCTATCTGGTCAGCAAAATAACTGCCAATTGCAGAAGAAAACAATACACAAAACGCAAACTGACTAGAAAAATATTCCTTAAAACATAAATCTGCCAACAACAAGTAGAAATGTAAGTGTTCGGAAGTGCTGTCAAAAGAGCAGATGTTTTGAAATCAGGTATTAATTAATTATGTTGAGTATTAGGTGTGTAGATTGAGGAACTAATGAATAGTTACTGAATCAATTTGGGAATAACAGAGATTTATGGCACAACTTGAGTTAAAAGATGGGACAGGTTGATGGTGTTGAGGAAATTTGTGTGTGTGATGGGGGGGGGGGGGTGGAGGTGGGGGTAGAGATAAAAATTGTAGAGGGAAAGCTTGAATACAGTAGGCCTAAGCAGTTTCGACACTTTGAAGGTTGTAGTAGATATGCAGAGCTGGAGCGAATTGCACAGGACAGACTAGTATGGAGAGTTGCGTCAAACAGGCCTATGGGTTGAATACAACAATATAAGACTATCAAAAAGTTATTGTTGCGACGTACCTAAACAGAAAAACTGGAACTGTGAGTTTTTCAGTTATATACTGTTTCTCTTAATTTAATTCAACAGTAAAATTTACAAAACAGTTTAAGCACAAACCTGCATGAATGGCAATTCTACAATGCTTGAGAAAAACGCTTTCCTTTGGTAATATTAGTACACCTCATAACGCTCCTTAAACGTTTTTTCTTCTGTTCTTGGCAAAACGTAGTAAAAATGTAAATTAGACTATGACCATCATAAAGAACATGGACATCAATATTCGTAAAGTATGTTTTGAGTTTTCCAACACCACGACATCACGTTCCATGGTTGAGAAAACAGAGCTACTGGTTTTTTTTTTTAAAAAAAAAAAGAAACTAATCACCTCGCAACAAGGAGTTACAGCACTACCTATTAATATTCTTGGTACACAGCTACACTAAAGTTTCTTAAGTTACCTTTATCTCATCAAATGCAGTAATACAAATAACAGACGGCAATAAAAGCGACAAATAACTGACAGCTCAAACATACTGAAGACACCAACTGACTGTAAAGTGTAAACTTCGCCACGCGCTAATCAACAAACTGAACAAAGCATTTCCACAGCTGACGCCAAACATACAGCAGTTTTACATTTTAACCACAGATTACCTTTAAGCCGGGTTCACACACGTAACGAAAGTGTCGCCACAGCTAGTGGCATACTGTAGTTGCAGTGCAGTTGCATGTGTCAACTGCCAATTTCCAGTGATGTACCTTAAGACATTAAACTTTAGTCATGTCACAAAAAGTTCAACTTGGTTGTACTCTCTTACGCCATTTTGCATCCTCCACTGCTCCCCCATGGCTCTACTTCGAAACATGATAGTTATCTTGTAGTAATTGCTACCGCACTCGAGCCGATTTCTGCGTGTTTTCATTTTATTGCTGAAAGAGCCAAACAGCAGTCGACAGGCATATTTTCGCACTTCCTGGAGCTATATATAATCTATGTTCAATTCTCTCTCTCTCTCTCTCTCTCTCTCTCTCTCTGTGTGTGTGTGTGTGTGTGCGTGTGTGTGCCAATATTTGTAAACCAATGATGTAGAACTATACCACAACCTTGAAGGAGTTTTTGGATGAATAAATAAACATAATATGTAACCAAAAAAGTGTGTGGTACAAACTTCGTGAATTATGAGACAAAGTACTGTATAAATTTCTGATTATATGTGGGAGATAGCTCCCAAGTGTGATTCGGTAACTGTTAAACTAAAAATTAGTTACCTGAAATGCCTAGATCTGTGAATACAATAAGATATTAAAATCTTGGAAGAGTGGCATATCTGCAGATGATATGTATGTTCTGTCGGTTACTTTGCCATAACAGACACCATTTCCGTTTTCAAGTATTATTTTCTTGTAAGTGTTTTTTGTGGCCCTTATTTATCCCAGTACAAATTCTATTTCGGGTTTTGTCTCTCTTGTATTTAACTCTTGTAGTAGCTCTAATGCCATATAGCATTAATACCTGCCCATATGATTTAAGTTGATGCCACGTTAAAAGCTGTGCAACTACATAGAATTTGTGGCATCCTGTATGACAGGTAGCTCGTGATGCCTGTACAGAAAGCCACAAGATGTGGCATCTCATTAGTTGCATGTGTGAACCTGGCTCCGTAATCGAAATGGTTTGAGCGGAAAACTTCATAAGGTTTAACAGCTGCTGTGTCAGCCAGTGCTCCAGTATCATCTTGATCCCTATAAAATAGGCATTGGATTCACTGAAGAGGATTTCTGCTTTTTGAATTGCTGGAACAACACTATGTTCTTTTAAGAACAAGGGTGTTTTCATTTGTGAACTACAAGGAGTGCCCATTGCAGTCTACATCATTAACGAAAATCAGGAACAACAGAGGCTAGATCTCTGTGGCACACAGCCCTGGATATTTCCGAACTGAGGCTAAAACGTGATGGTGGCGCCCCCCACCCCCTCGAGTGTTTGAGAAAGGACATAAAAAATGTTAAAAAATCGGTTTTTCAAAAATTTGTTCATTTTGTAGCTCATATCTTTATGATGAGTTTGATATATAAAACATATATGTCTCAGGATATGTAGGGCATGTTATTTGGTCTTAAATGTACCAAAGAGCAGTGCTACGCCTCTTCACACAGCATTTTTCTATCGAATTCGAATGAGCATATTTTGTTAAAAAAAACTTGCAATTAATACTGGAAGGGAGACGAGGATCAGGAAATTTGCGCTCTTTATTGCCTGTTAGCTGATAACTCTCTCTTTTGTGTGACATAAAATGAAACAAAGAAAACACAAAACCAGTAAAGACACGAGACAAGCAAGACAATATGCATTTCTTCAATCTTTAGATCCCAGAATTTTTTCTCTCTTATCTTGCTACAGCTTTACATGGCATGCTATTCTTTCTTTGAACGAAACTATTATCTCATCAAGGTTCGCCAAATGTTTTGCTGCATGAAAAATCAAAATATCACTGTCTAATACTGGAAAAGCTCTTAATACAGATAGTACCCAAGACTGGTGTTGTTCCTCGATTTGATTACATCTATTTTGATACTGTCTTCTACATAAAACGAAATAGGCCTTTCTAATATTGTAACAATTGTAACACATGCCAAATAAGCGAGACTGTTTTGGTACAAATGTTCATTTTTACATACCTCATTTACATAAATAACATGACAGAATACAGTTTATGATGCACCAACACCAAATACCTATTAGGCGTACGACAAGCAAAAAGTTTTATATTAGACAATAGTTTCACATTTAATTCATACAGGGCCAGTTTCTCAAGCTTGAAGTCGGAAAGCAGTAGTACGAAATTTTTATATAAATTTGGAATTGTCGTATTCTTGTATATAATTGGTGCGATGTCACCATTTCTTCTCCTTCCTCGTTCTAAAAAACAATCTTGTCATCACTTATTCTATAACTGTCCCTGCCACTGTCAAAACTTATTCTCCAATTAACTTCACCTATTAGGCATACGACAAGCAAAAAGTTTTATATTAGAAAATAGTTTCACACTTAATTCATACAGGGCCAGTTTCTCAAGCATGAAGTCGGAAAGCAGACACTTCCAGAGTCAACAGTTCAGTTATCCCCCATTTATTCTCTGGTCAGGTATTATTTCACGTTCATACAACGTGTTTTCCGCGCTGTTCCAGCTATTCCGAGAAAATAAATTAAGCAACTGTTAACCAGGGATTGTTCAACTGGTCGTTACTAGTGCAGCGATCCAGCAAAAATTATCTGTCAAAATTTCATTTTCTCAGACACAATGAGAAGATAATATGTAATATTTCTTGCCTGTTATTCCTGTTAGTCGTTCATTTCCAGTCTGGTAGTCTGAATCTATGGATGTCACTCATAATTGTAATAACGCTGATCATTAACATACCCAATCAACCACGTAAACAAACAGCGATTGGCATTCACCTGTTTGGGGTTATTCAGCTCAGCTCATATAGCTCAGTCTCCTTTTGTGTGCAGGAAAGACTTTTATATCTAGATGAGACATGTACACTGTGCATACATCCAAAAATTGACTTACGATTCGTTCAGAAATCAACTTGGAATGTGTTCAAAATGTTCGAAAATCAACTGGGATGCGTTCCAAAATCATATGATTAATACATAGATCAACGCACATAGATCTTCACATCACTTTGAAATCTTAGAAGATCTGCCTCAATGCTTTTGCAGCACCTTTCAGACAGCATTTCGTCACAGATAACTGCATCACCTTCAATAAGTGTGTGGTTACCATTAATATTGTCCACAAGGTCATTAGTATTCAATATGGACAGCAAGGAGTATACAATATGCACAGCAAGGGCCCCAGCACACTTCCCTGGGGCATACCTGAAGTTATTTCTACATCTGATGATGACTCTCCATCCAAGATAGCCTGCTACGTCCTCTCTACCAAAAAGCCCTTAATCCAGTCACAAATTTCGCTTGATGCACCATATCATCATACTTTTGAAAATAAGTGTAGATGCAGTACTGAGTCAAATTCTCTTTGGTAATCAATACGTGCTGCACCTACTTGACTGCCTTGATCGAAAGTTTTCATTATTTCACGTGAGGAAAGCGCTAGATAGATTTTGAATGATTGATGTTTTCAGAATCCGTGCTTGTTGGCATGGAAGAGGTCATTCTGTTCGATATACCTCATTATGTTTGAGCTCAGAATATGTTATAAGATTCTACAACATGTTGATGTAAAACATGGCAGTTTTGGGGATTACTTCCACTATCCTTCTTGCAAACATGTTTCACCTGTGCATTATTCCAACTACTGGGAATGGTTTTTGTTTGAATGATCTACAATAGATTATAGTTGGAAGTGGGTAACTGAGCCGCAGATAGTTGGAAAATGGTATTAAGTGTTTCAACTTTTGCTTTGCTACCCTCAGTTTCAGCTCCTGTCTCATTTGGGAGTTTTAATATTTTCAACATCTCGCGACCCAATCAGCAACTGTATAAATATTAATTTTAAATAAACAACAGCCTCCTTTGAAATGTTTACATAGATAAACACTGCAACTGAGGCTTTTGTTTATTTAAAATTAATATCATTTGGGAGTGATTGCACACTAACTTTGGTGCCATGAGTAGCCTTTACATACAACCAGAATTTCTTTAGATTTTGTGAAAGATCATCTGATAATATTCCGCTATGGCAGTCACTGAAAACTTCACACACTGCTCTCTTGACAGCCAAATGCACCTCTCTCTGCATCTCTCTCTCTATAGTCATACGCTTTGTTTTCCATCTATTATGCAGTAGTGTCTGTTATTTTAAAGTGACTCTATACCATGGAGGATACCTCCCACTATGAACTGTTCTGCTGGGTACATATCTATCCATTGCATGCTCAACTTCCTTTTAAACTTGAATCATAGTTCCTCTTTATGCTCCCAGCCCGTGCTGAAAGTTTCAAGTCCTTCCTTCAGATGAGACAGTACTACTTTTTTACCTACTTTACTGAATATATAAATATTTCTATTTGTTTTAGTTATCCTTTGTGCTTTGGTAATCATCGTTACCATAACTGCATCAGGTAGCATAATAACAGTTTCGACATATACATCCTCAAGGAGTTTAGGTCTATTTGTTGCCATTGGATCAAATATATTTCCATTATGAGTGCGGTTCTAAACTACCTGTTTTCAGAGAAGGTATTCAGTAATGTTTCACGAGATGTCGTCTGATGCCAACCACTAACAAAACTGTAATTTTACCAGTTGATTGTTGGATGACTAAAGTCTCCACTGATGATTGAAGAACGATTGGGAACTCATGTTGTGGGTTGATATTTGTAATTATAGACACTCTGGAAGTACTGATTATCCTTGAATTAATGATTTATATTCCATGATGTACGTTCCTTGGAGAGAAATAAATTAATGTTGTATTGGAATCACGGTGTTGTGTGTCTGTAATATTTTGGTGCCAAAACCCAGGAAGAAATTGCAATTTTCTGCGTGATTTCAACAATTAACGGCTTACTTCACGCTGTAGGAAACAAGAGACGGCGTCGGACCACATCACAAGCTAAGTCCACTCCAATATAATATGATCGCTTGAACTGGTTGCTTCAAAACAATTTTTGCGGCTTTGTATTGCAAGCCTGAAACTTGTACTCAGAGTAGCTAGTTTTGTTAAAAGGTTTTCGTTCACTTACGTTTGCGCATACGCTGTTTGTTAAACGTTTAAGCTATTCACAAGCGCACTCGTAAACAGTCTTACAACAGCCGTCTTTAGTAAAAGGCCCGTCCACACGCAACGATCTGTCTGCACAAATGTCTGCGCACATCACATCTGCGCAGACAGATCGTTGCGTGACGACAGAAGATTTGCACCAACCTGAGGTGTGTCCAAACCTGTAAGTTGGAGTTGGAGGTTTGAGCGAAACCTCTCAAATCTGTGGGTTCAAACCACATCTGCGCAGACAAGTTGGAGCGTGTGGACAGTCGATCGCTGCAAATCTGGCGCGAAACAGCTGTTTGCTCAGTATAGTGTTTGTATTTGTGCGCACAGGGCATTAAAATGGCTGATACTCGTCGGTGTCCTCGAGAGTTTGTAAGCGAATTCATTGAAATTTATAGAAACCACCCATGTGTGTGGAAGATTAAAAGTAAAGAATATAGTGACCGAGACAAAAAGACAGCAGCATACAACGCTCCATTTGAAAAATTGCGGGCAATTGACGCCTCGGCAAACAGAGAAACGGTAATAAAAAAAAATTAAAAAGAAATTCGTTGCGAACTGGCGAAATTATTTGCGGATGGATGTCGAAACTTATGATTATCTCTTAAAGTTTGTAGCCCATCATATTATGAGAAAAAATACTTGTATGAGAAGGGCAATTTCTCCTCATGAACGGCTGGCGGTAACATTAAGATTCCTAGCAACACGAAGGAGCTACAAAGATTTGGAATTTTCAACTGCAATATCGAAACAAGTGTTGAGTAAAATAATACCCAACACATGTGAAGCTATTTACGCTGTCCTGAAGGATGAGTTCATGAAGGCAGCTCAGGTAAATTAATTCTGTCGCGGGCTGTTTACCGAAAAGAGTTATCCAAAGTTCAGAAATCTAGATGATCTGGTGTAAGAGTAGATCAAGTATACTAGCCAAAGTTATGGTGTTTTGATCTGCTTGGCTGTCTTAGTGATCAAGAAACGCCAAGACCAAGCAGGAGTACAATTGAAGATGAAATTGGAGTGTCAATGTGCCAGGAAATGGAACACGAGGTAATGTAAGTAAAACAAAACAGGTTCGGCCTGCAACTCTCGCAGTAAATGTACGTGAGAAAACTGCTTTCGCTTTAGCAGCCACTGTCTATGCCATTTTGACCGCTTTCTCTGTTTCCTGCGGTTGGTCTGCATGTTTGCAACACAAGTTGAAAACACAGACCGCAGCAGAACTTCCTCCATTTCTATATTTCAAAATAACCGAATTAAATTTTTGACGTTTACGGAGAGCGCAGTCGCTTGCCACTGATATTTCTTTTCTACACCGACAGATAGCGGGCGAGTAGTAGGTTGCGGTTTGTGTCATGTGAACACACCACATTTGCAGCGATATTTTGCATGTACAGACATATGCACCGATGTCTGCGCAGACAGATCGTTGCGTGTGGACCGGGCTTAAGACATAATGCAGGACGAATCAGAGATACAGTTAGCAAACTTCAAAAAAAAACGAACTAGGGAGAGGACTAATACTACGCGGTTTTGTGCGGCTGTTGATGCTTTTCCCACAGAAAGCCCGTTTGATGATTTTGAACATTACAGGGAACGTCTTCAAGAATCTCTAGAGAAGCTAGTTTCATTAGATGACGCTATTCATAATTTTCTCTCTGACGATGAATACAACGCAGACGTGCTGAGATGTGAGGAATATATAGACAAAGTCAAACGCGCTATACAGAAGGCTACAAAAGCAATTGATTACAAGCTTTCAGCCACAACGTCGCAGATGAATATCACGTCACCACCAGTGCTCACACAACCAACTGTATTCCACTCTGTCAAGCTACCAGCAATTAAGCTTGAGTCATTTTGTGGAGATGTCGATATGTGGTCCCGCTTCTGGGAACAATTAGAATCGACCATTGATAAAGACCCATCCCTTTCTACAGTAAACAAACGTGTTTTCATACGAGGGTATCTGTCAGGCGAACGGAAGTTGTTATTAGATGGAATACTTATAATGGCTAACACGTATGAAGAAACAAAGAAAATTTAATTGAATAGATACGGAGATAGCAATCGCATTATACAGGCGCACCTCGATTATTTGGATGCGCTAAAGCCTGTACAGTCAGCGACACCTGAAACGCTGAACAGTACATTCCTGGAATGTAACCGTCGTATTCAAGCACTGCGTGCCTTAGGAGAAGACGTCGTGGCATACGGTAAAATTCTCACTCCGAAAATTCTGCATGCATTTCCCGCTGAAATGTGCCAGAAATGGGTCATTCATGCTAGAAGAACCGAAGTAGCGGAAGGAGATGTACTGAAACTACATAACTTTTTGAAAGAAGAAGTTCGTGGTGCTCTCACTGCATAAAAATTCGTACAGAATATCAGTCATCTCCTAGCTTCACGCCCACTGCAGCAGCGCTTCACATAAATTCAAAGTAAGCCTAAACGAGAAGCACCGGTACAGCCATGTTGCGTATTTTACGAAGATCGCTCTCATTGGGCCCATGACTGCAACAAAGTAACTGACAGCCAACAACGTATCGATAAACTAAAGCAAGATAATCGCTGTTTTATATGTCTAAATCGAGGGTCATAATGCTAGAAACTGCAGTAAGAAGGACAAGGTCTCGTGTTCTAAGTGCAAGAAAAGTCATCACAAAGCTATCTGTACTGACATTGCTGCCTCTTCTTCATCTTCTCAGCAAATTAGCTCTACATCTGGAGGGAGAATCGACGTAAGTTCAGCAGGTTTTACTTATCTTCAGACAGCTCTAGTTTGAGTCAGTGGACCCGCAGGATTAAGCAAACTTACTCGCTGCGTTCTGGATAGCGGTAGTCAGTCAAACTTCATTTCCAAGTTCCTGATTGATGAGCTACGTTTAAGAACTATAGAACATCGTGATCTATCTGTCAAAGCCTTTGAAAGGCCATCCGCAACTTCAACGCATCGTAGAGTCGTAGGATCCACACTACAGGGTACATGGTCTAACTCCAACACGTCTATGACTGCGTTTGAAAGCACATACTCATTTTCCGCGCACCCAACTATACCTTCCGATTTAAGAAAACTTGAACGCACACGGGGACTTCAGTTTGCGAACCTAAGGGATGGTACAGGAGATCTTCCCATCGAGATTCTTATCGGAGCAGATTACTATTGGAAAATCGTTAAAGATTACCCTCCGATTCGACTAACGTCATCAGTTGTTCTGATACCTTCCATTCTAAGTTGGATTCTTAGTGGAAGCAAATCAAGCACCACGGCTAACCTTGTGCCGTCAAACTACATCAGTTTAGAGACAGCGACAACAACAGACGATACTTTACGACGTTTCTGGAATTTACAAACAATGGGAATCACAAAAGATGAAACAACAACTCTGAATCAGAAGCAATTGGCGTTGTTGCAAGGTTTCTCAAAATGCTACTGCATCGAAGACAATAGAAGAGTGGTGTCTTTCCCCAGAAAACCCAACGTTATGTTATCTAATAACCTTCAGCATGCAGAGATAAGATTTGCTTCACTGGAGAAAAAATTTTACGAAGGACAAGAAACTGAAACAAATTTACGAGGCGCAAATGATAGAACACATCAAGAAGAAACATGTGGAAGTCACCCCTTCTGGACAGAAATTGCGTGAAACATTTTATCTGCCACATCATGCAGTAAAGAAAGAAAAGTTAGGTGTCATCAAATGGAGGATTGTATTTGATGGTTCGTCGCACGACCAGAATGCACTTTCATTAAATGACTCGTTAGAAATAGGTCCTAATTTATTTCCTGACATTCTTTCAGTATTACTGAGATATTGTCTACATCAAGTGGCCTTAATTGCCGATATCAAACAAGCATTTCTGCAGTTAGTTCTTCACAGGAAAGATAGAGATCTCACGAGGTTTTTTTGGTACAAAGTAATCGTAGATCAACAAGGAAACTATATTACAACTGACGAAAGGATTACATACCGCTTCACCCGGCTACCTTTCGCACTTACCTGCAGTCCGTTTCTTCTTGCATCCACGCTGAAAGAACTTGCTGTAATGCACAAAACGAATTTTCCGCAAGCTGCTTTACTTGTTGATATATGTACATGTATGTACATGGATCATTTTGTAGCAGGTGCTTAAGATGACAATGCCATAATTAACTTATATTATGAGCTTACATCACTCATGGGACAGATCAGTCTACCAATGGCAAAGTGGGCCACAAATTCAAGCCAACTGATTGGAATATGGCAATCAGAAGGTGTCATAAACACTACAGATACGAAGGTACTGGGAGTCCACTGGAACACACAGACTGATACGCTCAGTGTTGTTCACAACAATGCTACTGAGAATGTTACAAACCGTCCTGCCACTAGGCGGGAAATACTACGAAACACTGCTAGATTCTATGACCCAATGGGTTTGTTGTCGCCTGTGTCCCTCACTGCAAAAATAATTTTTCAAGAAATCTGGTCAAGAGGAATTGAATGGGATGAGCTTTTACCCCTTGATCTTAGCAAACGCTGGCGAATGTGCGTATCAACATTGCCATCATGTTCACACATAAAAATGCCCCGATGGGTTGGTGTATCTGAAAACACTGAGCCAGAAATCCATGTCTTTTGCGACGCATCAGAAAAGGCCTACGGAGCAGTCCTTTATGTACGGTGCACCACAACAAATTTTGTATCAGTACATTTAGTTTGCAATAAAAAACGACTAGCTCCCATAAAAAAATAGCTCTTCCACATCTGGAACTTTTAGCGACCCTTCTTGGATCAAGACTACTTCATTAATTCCTACGTTCTACACTTTCTAAAGTCCATCTAAAGTCCATAAAACAAACTACCTAGGAGTCCCCTTTGTGACCAGTTACCGTGCCCCACTGAGAGAATCTCTGCTGTTGTAGATCAATACCTTCAGCCTATTATCTGTAACCTGCTCTCCTTATAAAATACACCAACCATTTCTTCCACTGACTCTCCATAGTTCCCGTTCCTTTACCACATGATGATCTGGTCATCGCTAATGATGCTACCTCCATTTGCAACATCCCTAATACGTATGGTCTTACCACTACTGCACACTTCCTTTTCCAATACCCAACAGACTCCAAACCAACAACCTCATTCCGAGTTGTCATCAGCAGCTATATCCTCACCCACAATCACTTCTCCTTTGAAGGCACACTGACCAACAAATCTGGTGTATGGTCATGGGCACCTATGGCACCATCCTATGCCAACCTATTCATGGGCAATCTAGAGGAATCCCTCCTAAACACCCAGAATCAGAGCCCCTCACCTGCTTCAGATTCATTGATGACATCTTTATGATCTGGATCGAGTGTGAGGATGTCATACCCACATTCCTCCTGAACCACAACAACTTCTCTCCCATTCACTTCACCTGGTCCAACTCAACCCAACAAGCTACCTTCCTCCAAGGTTGCCTCCACCTCAGAGATGACACATCAGTACTTCTGCCCATATCAGACCAACCAACTGCCAGAAATACCTCCACTTTGACAGTTGCTACCCATTCTACACCAAGAAGTCCCTTCTGTACAGCTGAGCCACCTGCTGCCATCCCATCTGTATTCATGAATTGTCCCTCTCGAAATATAGTGTGGGTCTCACTGAGGCCTTAACAGGCTGTAATTATCATCCCAACCTTGTATGAAAACAGATCTCTCGTGCCTTATCTCTCCAGTTACCCAACACCTCCCAAATTACTAGTGTCTGCTCACAGAGGAGCATTCCCTTTGGAACTCATTACCACCCAGGACTGGAGCAACTGAATCACATTCTCCAGAAGGGTTTCGACTACCTCTTGTTTTACCCTGGAATGATGAATGTCCTATCCACTATGCTTCCCATCCCTCCCCACAGAAGTTTCACTCCTTTTCAGAGACCTCACCTTTTTCCCCACTACCAAATTCAATCATGCATGAGTTGTTAAAGACGTTCTTCTCCCAGTCCTTGCTGGGGAAGCAGTTTTTCAGCACCAAGCCTATCATTCAGACTCAACCAACGACCCATGTCAAACCCTGCCTGACTCAGTTCACTGCTCCACCTAAGTGTGATCCACAACCACTGCCCCCAAATAACCCTCTGTTAACTTTCCAGAATTTATTAGCCTCGAAACTTGCCTCACCCTCATTTCTCTAATCCCTCAACATGCATGAACTGTGGCATTCTCTGTGAGGGTGCAAACGTGATCTTGCTGGTGGCACTTGTGGGCACATTCCATGGACTCTGGCCCTCGTCTTAGCATTCGTGCCATCTGTGATAGGTTATGTGTTTCCTTTGGGGCTGTGTGGTGGCGAGTGGTGTATTGGACACGGATCTGGATGAGTGTGCCTGAGTACTTGGCATCCTGGCGAGTTAACACCATTGACCAATGGGCTTTCGGGGCTCGTGTTTTCACGTAGTGTTGACCGTTGCCACTGACAAGTTTGATGGGTAAGGAGCGGCTCTCATCGCGTGCAACCTGGTTAGGACGTGCGTCAATCAACTCTTGTGTGGTAAACGCGCTGACATGTATGCAACATTACCCTCGTTGGAGTTTGTTTGAAGTACCGTACTTTACGATTGTTAATTCTGTCTGAATTGAGCTGGCCAGGAATCCAGTTTCTCTTTGCCTTTTGGTAACGCCTATGGGTATGTGTATTTCAGTTTGGAGTTTCTGTATGCGCCAAGCCAGTGTTAATCTTGTATCTGATGTCACGGTTTGTTATTATTGAGTATTTGATTCTACTATTGTCATTTCTATTTGTTGTAGACCTCATTCCCCTTCCTGAGATAAGTTTTGGATGTGACCTGTAACTAAGGCTCTGCACACTCAGCCTAAAGGTGGACATGCATAGGGCATGTGTGTGTGCATGCTTGTATTTGCACACTCTCTTGCTCTGTGTTGAGGACCTATTCAGGTTATAGGTGTACAGGTTAACTGCCCATCTGCCATTTGGTGCATATCCCAATTACAGTGTCTTTCAGCCCCTAAGAGGCCCCAGTAAAGTTGTACCTTGATTTTTTAAATCGTGTTTGAAGTATTATGTAATAAGTTTTTTAAACAACTTTGTACATTGCTTCTTGTTATTACTGGGAAGGTTAAGTTACAATGTTATCAGCGAGCCTTTACCATACTGAAGTTTCAATAGTTGAATTTTCAATTGCCCACCTAAGTATTTTTGTGAATGATAATATTTATCAAAATTGTTTGCTGTTTGTGGCTTGGTATATGTTGACAGCCTTGCGTCGGCATTGGTTGATAAGTTGCTGTTCTGCTGGCCTGGCGCAGGGATGTGTTTTCCTTCTGCTTCAGTGGTTTTCTCATCATTGTACAAGGCATTTACCACGCAATTCTGTAGATCTCCACTTCCAGCCTCAAGTTGAGTAGTTTGTTGTTATGCTTTTGATATCACTACATGTCAGAGGCATTACATGATTACGAAGTAAGTGACTCAGTATTTCTGTTATTATAAGGCCCTTGTGGGGATGTCATGAAAGTCTTTGGGCAAACTGAGCACTGAGTTTGTTGATTTCAAAAGAATTAAAGGTTTAATTGTCATTATAGTTTTAATTTTGTTTTAGAGACTCATTAGTAGTACTTAACATCATTTATGTGGAACAGGATTGTGACGAATTGGTGAAGTACAACTGTTGGTTTTGCCTTTGGGCAGCTTGGCCACATCTTGTCTGCATGAGAGCAGAATAACCAGTGCAGATGTATGCATTTTAATGTTCTTTATTTAATGCTTGTTGAACTAATATTCAAGTCCTGTTGCGGAATTAATACACAGTTGTGATCTAGTTGTGGTGACAGAGTGCCACTGCATGTTTACTAAATTGATTAACTGTTTATAATCAGGCCACTACTGTGTCACACAGTTGGCATTTTTTGAGTACTATTTGTAATTTTATGTATATGCAGATGTCCTTATATGTTGTGAATCTAATTTAAAAATTTTAACTATTTGTATGTATTTCGCAAGAATCTTGGTAGCTGTCAGTTGGTTCATGGTAGAATTGTTTTTAAATAATAATATTTGTTGGGAATTATAAATGATGCATGGAGTTGGGTTACCATTCACGTGTTTTCTTTAAATTTATCCCTATTCTTGTTCTTGGTTTCAATGCAAACTAACATTACAGGCGCAGAAAGAATGGCAATCCACCACTTAGAAACTGATGATGATCTTATATTCTTACCTGCTGACAAGGCTCCACCACTGTTGTTTTGATCTGCAAGGATTACCTACCGAAGGACTTCACCAGCAGTGCGATTCATCCACCTGAAAACCCTGCAACAGTGACCACATTCCAGAAATCCAGCAGGATCTCCAATCTCTTCTCAGTTCCTTAGGTCCAGCCAGGAACTTCATCCTGGAGCCCTTCTCCTTCCTCACCACTAACCACCCCCTGCAATTCTACCTCCTATATGGTTCTTAAAGTCCATGAACCCAACCACCAAGGATGCCTCATTGTGGCTGGTTACTGTGCCTCCACTGACAGAATCTCTGCTCTCATAGATCAACAGCTTCAGCCTATTACCTGCAGTCTACCCTCCTACATAAAAGATACCAACCATTTGCTCCACCAACTCTCCACAGTTCCTGTTCCTTTATGACATGGTACGCTGCTCATCACTATTGATGCTATCTCCCTCTACACTAACATCCCTAACATGTGTGGTCTTATTGTTGTTGAACAGTTCCTTTCCCAGTGCCCCACAGATTCTTTCCTAGTCGCAATGAACAGCTATATCTTTACCCACAATTACTCCTCCTTTGAAGGCATTACCTACAAACAAATCTGGGGTACAGCTACTGTGGGTCAAACTGTTAATGGGCCATCTAGAGGAATCCTTCCTAAACACCCAGCATCCCAAACCCCTTACCTGGAAATTTCATTGATGATATCTTTGTGGTCTGGATTGAGGGTGAGGACAGCCTACCCACATTCCTCCAGAACTTCAACAACTTTTCTCATATTCACATTACCTGGTCTCGCTCAACAAGCCACTTTCTTCAATGTTACCTCCACCTCAAAGACAGCTACATCAGTACCTCTGTCCATATCAAACTTATCGACTACCAGCAATACCTCTACTTCGATAGCTGCCACCAATTCCATACGAAGAAGTCAATTCCATAGAGCCTAGTCACCCATGGCGGTCCCTCTTGAAATATATTAAGGCTCTCACTGAGGCCTTCACAGACTGTAATTATCCTTCCAACCTTGTACAAAAGCAAATTTCTGATGCCTTACCTCTCCAGTTAACCACCATCTCCCAGAGTCCTAGTGTCTAATCACAGAGGAGCATTCTCCCTGTGACTCAGTACCATCTAGGACTGGAGCAACTGAATCACATTCTCCGCCAGGATTTCAACCATTTCGCGTCATGCTCTGGAATGAGGAATCTCCTACCCGCTATCCTTCCCACTCCTCCCACATTGGTATTCCGCCTCCCACTGAACCTACACAATATCCTCCTCGTTCTCTATACAACCCCTGCTCCCAATCCCTTGCCTCCTGGCTTATGTTCCTGAAACAAACCTAGGTGCAAGACTTGTCCCATACATCCTTGCACCACCACCTACTCCAGTCCTGTCACAAGCATCACTTATCCCACCAAAGTCTGGGGTATGTGTGAAACCAGTCATCGATCTACCAGCTAAGCTGCAACCATTGTACTGCGTTCTATGTGGGCATGACAACCAACAAGCTATCTGTCTGCAGAAATGGCCCCAACAAACTGTGGTCAATATACAGCAGGACCATACCATTGCTGAGGACGTCGCTCAACACAAGATTCTTCATTTGAATAACTACTTCACAGCCTGTGCCACCTGGATCCTTCCCATCAACACCAGTTTTTCTGATCGCCACTGATGGGAACATTCCCTGTAGTATATCCTACATTTCTGTAACCCTCGTGGCCTCAACCTTAATCATTGTTATTACCCATCTAGCCCATTCCCTGTTCCAATTCAAGCACTACACAGCCCTCTATTCCACCAACAGGCCCTCAGTCTTTTTACTTCTCTCCTTTTCTGCTACTCTGCCTTCTCTCCATCCTCGTCCCTCTATGCTCCCACAAACAGCACTTTAACATCCACCTCCCATACCATGGTATCCCACCCCCTCCACGTCCCAGCCTCCTCCTTATCACCAGCATTCTGTTGCCTCTCTCATCCCGCATTGCAAGTTGCGATCTGGCTTCAGCAGCCAGAGTCTTTGGCCATGAGTGGGTGAGTTGTGTTTGTATGAGTGTGCATGTGTATGTATGCTACTTTTGATGAGGGCCTTCTTGGCCAAAAGCTCACTTTCTCGCCATCTTTGTTGTGGCTATTTGTGACTCACCATTTCTACTATATGGTGAGTAGCAACTATGGTTTTCAGAATACTGTTATAGTTGTATCCTATATTTTTTACAGTGTGTGCATCAACAGCTTAGTTGACTTATGATAAAAAGGCTCTTTAATTTTTTATTAAAATCTTGTAGAAACCTTCTGGAAATTGAATTAGCTGTTAATAATCTTCAGAAGGAAATATCTATATCTCATCCAGGTAATGAATGTTGGCTTTATTTAGTATATGTAAAAGATGCATATATTATTTTCACATGCCAGTTATTTCACTTGAGTCAAATATTTGTTTACAGTAGAAATGGGAAAAGCTTTTTGATAAGGAATTTGACAAAATTCTATGAGAGCTCAATTATGGTGAACCTTCAGAGCTGTCACATAACTATGATAGTCAACCAGAAACACGCTAAGAAACTGAGGTGCAGTGTGGTAGTTGATTATTGCAGATATGTGAGTAGAAGGAACATGAAAGGAATGGTAGACATTGCATCCTGGTAAGGAGGCTTTTATTTTAGAAATAAAGATTGCAACATACTTTCAAGTGAAAAAAGATTTCACACACATTAATGATACCTTCGGCAGTCCACGAACTAAATCAGATGAAAATGTGAGAAGACCTGGTTAATGTTTTTCAGAAAAATGGATGAATGATTTTTCTGGAAGAGGTTGCAGAAGAAACAAATGATATCAGTAAAGTGTTACAGCCCTGAAACATGATAACTGGTTTGCACTTGTATTTTGATAGATACCTGCATTAACATGTCTCAATTTGTGTATATTTTAGTAGCTATGTAATCAGTCACCTACTAATTCATCATGTGCATCTATAGTGTCATAATGGTATCAAATGACAGTATAACATATTCCAAAAAACTGTTAGTGGAATATCAAATTCTTTGAAGCACATCCGTTCAGATAAATGATTTGGTTAAGGAAAATGCAAATACATCTTTTTTCATGGCAGAAAAAATATTAACTGAAGTGGAAAAATGATGTAGCTGTATAATTTTTTTAGCATTCTGGCAAATCTTTTCCTGTGAATCCAATGCTTCAAAAATATGATTATCATGATGGCTTGTATTACAGTCCTGAGAAACTTTATCAAGACATATTCATAGATAAATACTGTCAGGTGAGGCACCTTGTACTAGTAAGAAAAGGAACAGAAGAGATGATTTAGAGGGAAAATCAAAAATATATCAACACAATATTGTTATTTTGCCAATGTGTTATTGTAATGATACATTTCAAAGAAATTAACTCAAACAGTTGTATGTTCATATACAACATTATAAAAATAGAGTTTTTTAAATTCCCCTGCAATAATACAAAAAAAACTATATGTCACTGCCACTGATCAAAAACTTAATTTCACCATATTGTCATCGATACCATTATACAATTATTGGTGATACTCTCCTTATTTTATATTTTTTGCGATAACTCTGGTGTCTCGAATGACTCAGAATACCACTATGCATCAGCTCCAGCAGGTTCTGAAGATGTTACTAATGCCTTTTAACATCATATCAAGTAAGCAAATTAACAATCAAATTTACAAAGAAACTTCAACTATTATAGAAATGCTAACAAAAGCACAAAAAGTAATAAAAATAACTCGCTCAAATATTGGAAATGTTGGTGGGTTTATGAAGGTAGCAACTTTTGAATCACATACTTACTCATGGAAATTAATATGATTTTTATGTATTAGCCTATCAAAAACATGGGAAAATCATGAAAATATTGTGTCTGATCTGCAGTTGGTTTTATCACAGCTACTGTATTTTCTTAAAGGGGTTTCATTACTAAGTTTTGAAGATCCCTACAGAATACTCATATGGAAAACTGAGTTTCAAAAGTATTTAAAATGCCAAAAATCGTTAACCTTCATTCTCCACTGTAGGAAAAATCCAATAAGATATTTTGCTTCATAATTTGTACTTAATTCACTTGACTTGTCATGGTGTTCACTCATACGAACTCTTACATCAGTTTCAGAATTTATGAGAGATAATTGAAAAAATTTACTTATCACCTTGAAAAAATGAAGTCATTAATTTTTTGTTTGTTTAAAGTTAGGCAAAGGTAAGGTAAAGTTGCAAGACCAGAAAAAGTGACCATTGCATATTTTTAGCACTTAAAAGTGCTGCTATCTGCTAAAAGTAGCCAAACTAGTTCTAATAAAAAACATCATGATTATAAGTAAGTTTAACAAAGGAAGCCTGATTGTTATTGTTTGGTAAGAGATTTACTGATTTTCACTTGTCATTTATGGACATGATGCCAAAGCTGAAGTTTCTGTTCATGAATGTACTGCTTGATTTGCCAGTCGACGAAATCCAGATAAAAATGTATTTCGTCATCTGGAGCTTTACTGTTGAGAAACAGATGATCTTTATCCACCTTCATTGAGAAGTGTGGGCTCCGGCTAATGTTGAAGCTATTCTAGAAGCTACACACAAAGAACCACATCCAAGTACATATGAAGTGGCAAGGCAATTGCGTGTCTCACAAATCATAACCATTAACATACTACATGATGAAGGGATGCACCACTATCATCAGTCGTTAACACAACACCAGTCTCCTGAAGACCTGTTCTTGCAGATACAGTTTTGTAAATGGTTCCAACAACAACAGAAAGCCATAAAAATTTTAATAACGTCTGATGAAGATGCACTCATACTTGAGGGTATCTTCAGTCTGCACAAAATTCATCACTGATGTGAAGTAAACCCGCACATCGCAAGTCTGCTTTAGTATCAGTTATGAGCTGGAATACTGGGAGACATAATCTTGAGTCCTTATATGCTGCTGAACCAGTAGACTGAGCGATGGTATTGTGCATTTCACACAAGGAATTTGCCTGAAGTACACGAAATTTTCCACTTTAAGTTCATCAGAGGTTGTGGTTTCAACACGAGGGTGAACCTGCCCACCTGGGAAGAAACGTGCAGTGATATTTAAGGTGGGACTTCGCAGGAAATGGATCGTCATGGAGGTTCTGTTCTATGGCATCTGCATCCGCCTGATGTTAATCCTCTGGATATATTGGTGCGGAGACGTTTGAAAGATCATGTTTCCCCTAACCCCACCGAGATGTGGGAGACCTGGTAGTACGCTTTCATGTTACACTTGCAAATGTGATGTAGGTATGCTAAGAAGAGTTCAGAGAAGGGTGATTCGACGATGTAGGGAGGTCACTGTTACTGATAGCGTATTTAAAATATTGATACTGGTTGCTCCTACTGAATTCAGAATGTTCATTATGGGATCGGAAGTATCCGGACGCCATACATAATGTACATTTGACCACTAGATGTCACGAGAGGTTGACTCGCCAGCATAAAAGTAGATGGGGAGTATTGTGTGGAGAGTATTGCGTTGTCAGTACAGGAGCAGTAACAGCGAAATGGGTCAGTTAAGAAAACTCGGTGGCTCCAAATGTGGACTTCACGACTGGGTGTGACCCGCATAACAAATCTATCAAGACCATTTTAGCCCTTCTAAAGGTGCCTTTATTGATTGTTGATGATGTTATAGTGAAGTGGAAATGCGCAAGAACAATTACACCTAAGACAAGATAGGGCAGACCTCCAGTACTGACAGGAAAGAACCATCGGGTGTGGCAGAGGCTGACTGTAAAAAAATCCCATGAAATCAGTGGAAGGAGTCACTCATGAGTTCCAAAGTGCTACCAGCAATCCAGCTAACACAATGATTGAGAGTAGTGAGTTGAAAAGATTAGGGTACAATGGTCAAGCAGTTCCTTGTAAGCCACACGTTTCTTTAGTCAGTGCTAAGTGACGCTTGAGGGGTGTAAAGAGACACTCATCTGGACAGTGGAGCACTGGAAACGACTGGAGTGATAAATTACGCTATATCCTGTGGCATTCTGACATAAGAGCTTTGGTTTGGCGAATGCCTGGAGTACGTTACCTTCCATCATGTGTAGTACCAACAGTGGAGTACAGAGTAATTGGTAGTAAGATAAGGGGGTGTTTTTAGTGGTTACAATGTGGTACCCTCATTGCCCTTAAGAAATCTCTAAATGCGGAAGAGTATGAAAATACTTTACAGCATTGCATACTGTATGCCTTAAAGACACAGTTCGGGTAAAATGATTGTAAGAGCATCGTAATGCAAACCTGTTATAAAGCAGCATCTCTGAGGAACGGTTTATGGACAATAACATTCCTGAAAGGAATTATGCTGCCAAGAGTCCAGATTGGAAACGAATGGAACATCTTTTGGATGCGTTAGATCGTTGATGTCACTTCAGAGCCCAGCGTCCACCACAACACCACTGTCTCTGATTTAGGGTCTTGAGGGAGAACGGGCTGCTTTTCCTCCACAGAAATTTACTGAAAATGTCCCCAGCAGAGCTGAAGCTGTCGTAAAGGCGAAGGAGTACACACTCCACATTAATATTCGGAATAAGTGTCGGGATACTTTTTATCAGATAGTATGTTTAGCATGTCTCCAGTGATAAGTTTTGTAGCGAGTTCTGTCCCATCCATCTAATTTATTACTAACAGATTATTACTCTACATTCTTATTTCTAACATGTCTGACTAATAATTTTTATATTGAACGCTAAAAAAGTGAAATTGCAGGATGTGTAGTGTACAGCATTATTGGACATACCAAAATCAGAAAATAAAACATAAAAATTATACCTCTATCTTGGAGCAAACTCTGAAACTCGAATAGTCTATCATGAAACTCTAACCAATGCGCTAACTTTTCTTTTCTATATATATTTTTAAAAAAAATACGTCAGTAAATAACCTGCATAAATTTCGTATCAGTATTTAAAGTTATGGAAATTCCTACGGACGAATTTCAACAATAAACACGGAAAATGAAAAGTTAATAAGTGAAAACAGACAGGTAACAGAATTCTGTAAGAGCATAACAAGGTCAGATCCTCTCTCACACAAGTCCAGTACTCTATCACTGTGCCATCTTACACTCTCTGACATCGATAATAACGTGTATTGGTCTCATATCATTATTTTAAAATTGTGAAATGTAGTACGGATGAATTTCAGAACAAAACATGGGAATAAATCAAAATTTAATGAGTAAAATCTATCAACAAGTGAAACCCTAAGAAAGCTGCATCATATTAGCTCTGTTCGTTTCTTTCTTTTCTCTCGATCTCGATTTTTCTTGTCTGGGGCGAAATCTGACGCTTGAAATTTGATTCCTATGGAAGGACAAGCACCAAATGGTGAGGGGCCAAGAGTACAAAGATACTCTCTTTAAACTGACTGGGTGTAAATATTGACAGTATTACAGACCCTTAATGTTCGCTGTTACCACTAACTGGGCAATGTAAGTACACAACATTGCATGGAGATACTCGTCGTACATTTGATTACAGTGTTGCCAAATTACGCTGCTATGACGTTCATTTTCCACAGAAAATATGGAAGAGGTGAAATACTGTTACAGGCATTTTTGTTTTGTTAGTATTCAAGGAATCACGGTGTGGTGTCCAAGTCCGCGAACTTTGTTTCACCCTAAATAGGGTGTTAGGACAGGATCATATAGCAAGCGATGTTGAGGGTCCGTCGGATGTCCGAAAGCGTTAAGGAAACAATACTGCCACTTTACGCATTTATTAACTATAAGAACAGCTTTGTCTTCGTCACATCACCGGCAACCAGGTGAGACAGTGGAGCCCTCGCTAGCCAGTATTTGTTGTTGCTGGCATGGCCCCCATGTCGGTGCGGAGGTTCTAGTTTACGTCACGGACAATTGTCGATTTGGTAGCTCAGCAAACTTAGCTAGTACTGGCTGGTGGCCTGCAGTTCTGATTGCCAGGTTACCAGAGTATTCTCACTGACGTCATAGACGGAGCCCCCGTGAGGCAGCCGGCAGCTGTGCACGAGGCGATCGTAGTTTTGGAGAATTACGTAATGGCCTGTCTGCCTTTGGATGGAAACATATGTAGGGCTCTGCCTCAGTAATTTCGCGTAATTAAAATAATCTCTGTTGCAGTTCTTCGGGCGGATTTCATTGGATTTCGCTCAATAACTCCAGAAATCCTTGGTGACATTTTCAGAAGTAGCTACAGTTTGCCGGGGGCCAACATTCCCCTCTAGATCACCGGCCACGATACCCGTCCGTTGGAATTTGGCCAAGAGCTTGCGAATGGTCTTCGCATAGATTCTTTTGGAACATTAAATCGTGTCTGACGACTGCGCGTTTTTATCGTAGGACAGTGTTCTAACCTGTGGCATTCCAGGACCAGAAAAAACACGTTGTTGAATAGAATAGATGACTTCTACCTATTCCTTCATTATGCTAACTTCCTTTCGAGTTTCAGCGGTGCAACTGACCGCTCTGAACTGTGGTGCACTATTTACAGGCACTAGGTATTGCGATTACAGGGTTATCTGTTCACAGATCTTCGAAATATTTCGAAACTTCTGCACAATTTCTGTATAAAATTCTTACAGCATTCACAATAAACATATCTTTTTGTTACAATCGTCTGTCGATCTTAATTTTCGAAATAATTAATTTTTAAATGAGCGACTCCTTCGACTGACACACTGTATGTTTCCCAAATACTTGTAAAAAGATAATAACATCTCGCCCTAATTCAGACATTTAAAGTGGTTAAGCTATTTTTATACAAAGAAAATAGTTATTAAAATTGAAATAGTTACTGAGTTGAAACGAATGTATCTATCAGCATCAGTTAGGACTACATAGACACGTCAGCATGTAACTGAGTTAAATATTATTCAACAAATTAAAATTAACGTAGGTGTGACCATGGTGTGGTTTGAGTAGTTACACATTTGTGCAAAAATTATACAATCATTACTAAGTGGATCAGTGTGGGAAAGTACTTAAACGTGGCCTCTCTGTGGTCTCACTGAATGTGAGTAAAACTCAAGAGCGACCTTATAGATCTATACACATATTAAAGGTCAGACATGAAGGTGTCCCATCAGCTTAACAGCTTAAGAACGGAAGTTGTATAGGGTGTTCAGAAAGTTGCAGTGCAGTAACTAAATATGTCGGAAATGACGTCCACAGGTGGCTAAACAAGAATTTTATTGGAAAACACTTTTTGGATATCTGATTGTGGTATTCTTACACATACGCCATTATTTCAGTTTCTAAGTCACAAATTGTGGGTGGGTAACTGCGACACTCCAAGGATTTTGCTGTTCCTCAAAGAAAAATGTATGATGGAGTGAGTGAACCAGGCGACCATAGGTTTTTCGAGATGAAACGTGCCACGTAAACTCTTCCAGGACATGCATGGTGCTATGTATGCAGCAGCGCCATATTGTTGAAACCATGAGTCATTAAATTGTAACATTCACTCTTCACGATTTCTTTAAAAAACAGAGGTCCAGTAGTCCAACTTAATGTGCATCCATAGTCCCTATTCCAGTACACAGTGATTCTCTGAACACACTGTACCTTACTTTATCCAATAATGCAAATGAAAATCAGAATAAGACTGTTCAGTATCCTCATTGTTCTCATAAATTTCACGGTAACTATTGTAAACATAAAAATTTGCTTTCCATCTGAAAGAAGCTGACTCCACAGTTCAGTTAACATACTGAATTTTTTCACATTGGCAAAATTGTTATTTGTCCAGTGGATTTCTTAGTGTGTGGTTGTGAAGTTACATTTGTCACATTTTGCACAATTTATTCTTTACATTATTGTAACACATGGAGGACCTCCATAATAAACTTTCAAACAGAATAGTATCTCTTACTTCACTTGCTTAGGATGGAGAACATCATAGAACCAAGTAGTACAGCATGAATAATCTTTGTGGAATTGGATTTGTGCCGACATTAGTTCTGTTCTCAGTTGCACCTTTTTTTGTTCTCAGTACATTAGGTGAACTTCCTTCATAGTAGTCCAGGTTTTGGATTGGATAGAGTATTAATTAATGAGTTGTTTGGTCTCCTCCTCTCATGATTCTTTTATGTTGGCTCAGTTATTCGTCTCCACCCTCAAGCAATTTTTCTTCAGGGAAAATATTCAAACAAGAATAAGAAGACTGCTGCAAAATATCTAAACCAAAGCTTAAATCAACTCTCTCGTAGATAGCTCCTCATTCTGTATGGTGAGAAATCTGGTTCATTCGAGCATTTCATAACAGTCATGTACCTTTCGATAATTTTAGTATAAACAATAAGGTAAACATCAGAATCGATGATATCATAACATATTTAATTAGCCTTTTCATTACTAATAGTTTCCAAAACAGATTTATATAATTTCAGTATACCCTTTATACATCAAGTGCTTTGCTAGCTCGGTCATTAACGTAGATTTTCAACTACATTTTTACAATACTGGTCAGATTTCCTACAACCAGGTTCTAAAACGAATGCCTTCCACCATACTAAACCCATTACTCTTATCTACACCAGCTCACATCTGACTACATGCTCCCTCTTTTTCTCACTGTATCTACTGGATCAATACTCCATTAATTACCATGATGTAACATTATTTGACATAATTCATACTTTTCTCTTCTATTTAAAAGATCATTTTATTTAGATAAAAATGTACACTATATGCTGTCATAAATCATTATCAGTAAGCATTTGGGAAATTTCTGCTCCACCTAAAGAGGAAATGTCCATAGTAATGAAGAAATACAGTGTCAAGAATTACTCCAGTCATTGACAAAATCATAAGATGACTTAATCTTTTCCTGAGGGAAGAACATTCATAACACAGACGCAATTATAAAAAAAAAAAAAATCATACAACCTAGGCTACGATATAAACAATTTTAACATCGCAGTACTGCCTTGCTGCATCAGTTTCTCAAGCATGCACCCTGTGTGCCTACAAGCATGGAAAGCAAGTAACTGTTTGTATTACTACTTCCCTACATGTCCCTGAAAAAGCATTAAGCATTAGTTTAAGCTACTCTGCTATGAACATTTCATAATACTCCAATGGGATAACCTATGGCAGCACACAAATCAAAAGATACTCAAGGACAAAGGCTAAATCTCAATCACAATCAGGATTGACTCATCACCATTTGTTTATAAATACCTACATCAGGGGAACCACAAAGGTTAGTGACAAAATGAAAACAATGAATACGTTGAAATGGCAGTTGGGAAAGACAGTCACTCGAAGAAAAGATGACAGATGCTGAAAACGAGTACTAGATTGGCGTCCAGTTTGACAATTTTGACTGTGGGGAAGACTACCGGACAGATGGGACAGAGACTTAAGGAGAACTGCCAGACTGAATTTGCAGTGGGAAGCTCAAGATCAAAACTGATGAACTTGCTGGGATCCTGTGTTGCACGCCCACTCAGAGAGACCACATTACCAAGCGACTGAACTGGTTGATAACGATGGTGGTGACCTGCAATTCACATGTAATACACAAACTAGGTGAATAGTTCTCCTATCCTAAACACAATATAAAGAGGTCCTATGATCAAAACACAACACAAAAGGATGACGAAGAAGCAAATAAAAAAGGAATAATAGACATGGAGATGTGCATTGCTAGTAAGATAATTACTATGTAAGAAGCTCAACAATTTAAGTATTCACTGAAAGAGAGTAATTTAAGAATGAAAATATATTGAGTTGTAAACTTAAATCCGACGACTGGAATTTCAAATAAACACTGCTACGTAAACATAATTAAATCAGGTACAATAACTATTCATTCTGTAAGGATTGTTGAATCACATACACACAAACACAAATAGACATGCTGAATCACCAACGCCCCAACAGCAAAAACGTGTACCATTGCGAGAAGAAAGAAGAAAAATATTCAAACACAGCACCTACCATCCTTCCATACACAATCACCTCACAAAAAATGCTCAAAAATCTTAGTCTTAACAAAAATGTAATTTCTCGCCTTTTACTTACTCAGTTCATATCTGATTTTTTAAAAATAATTATACTTACCTCATCGAAGAACTGTCATAGAGCGAATGTAATTTCCTCAATCCCATTTCTTCAAAATCCAATTTTCTGTAGTGACCATGTTACATCTGTCATCTTCTGTAATCTCTTTGTAATAAATATACATGAAGTAGCTGTATGAAAAACACTAATCAAACCTCACACCATGCCACACATACAGGCAAGTAAACGTATCACCACACAAAAAATCGTCGTCAGCTGAACGAATCCTTGACACACAAAAACACACAGAAATACTTAGTTGCACACAAACGAAGACTATGAACCGAAACATTATTAAAATCACCATATATGGTGCTGTTATAACTAACTTTTCGTTACTGAGAGATCTCCCACGAATCTTATTCAACTCTTGTATCTATTTGTAATAAATATAATGTCGCTTCACTTTTTCAAGTTATGTGATCTTCACAGTATCGACTACAACAACTAACAGAATAAGAACACCATTCATTTCAAAAATTATACAGTACCACCACAGTCTAAAGATATTATCAGTCATCACAACATCAACATTTACAGAATAACAACCATCTCATTATTTCATTCAGTATTCTACATTCACTGACAAAACTTTCAAAGGTTTACAGCCTGACTCATAATCTGTTTATTTTCATTATCTATTGGCACATTCAAATCTGTCACTTTAACTCAATCTTCACAATATATTCCCAAATAGACGGCATTAATTGAAACATTCTCAAATTCTTCACGATCAAATCACTTTCATTAAACATTGAACTACACACGCTTTCATAACAACCTCATCTCATCTCATATTCACAGACACCCTCACAGTGCACTCATAATACATTGGTTATGAGACAGGCAAACCATTCTTCTCACCAGATGTACATGTCGCACAAGAAGTGCCCAGCTATGGAGCCAATATTCACTCAAAGACCACCAAGGATGAAACATCAGCCCATCTGAACAGCTGAATAACAGTCCATTCAGAATAAGAAAACTGTAAACCTTCACAACATATTAGGCCATGCTTACATATATTCACGCTAGGTAATAAATGCTACTAAACATAAACAAAATCCACTTACGACCACATACCACAGATAAAAATCCACAAGCATTCATAACCATCCTTCTATACCATCTGACACATCATAAAACATTCACAAACCATCTACTATCAGTGTATTAACTCATCTATTAAATTTCATGTGGCACGCAGTAAAATCTTTACCTTGTATCTTTCATTCCACTAAGGTTACGAAACATTCATTCAGCATCAGTATCATAAGAAACACTGATAATATCCCCATGAAGTAGCTGTATGAAAGACACTAATGAAACCTCACACTATGCCATACATACAGGCAAGTAAACGTATCACCACACAAAAAACTGTCGTCAAGGGAACGAATCCTTGATACATATAAACACACAGAAATACTTAGTTGCACACAAAAGAAAACTGTGATCTGAAACATTATTAAAATCACAATATATGGCGTTGTTATAACTAAATTTTCGTTATTGACACTTATTCAACAACGTGTGGCGCAATTTGCTGTCGGCGTCTTCCTGAAGCAATTCACAAATCACCAGAAAATTCAATCTTTCGCAGCATTTTCTGGAAGCCTGGTGTGGAAAGAAAACCTCTGGGTATTCCTTTAATGCGTTGATTCTAGCGAAGACAGCAACACTATTGATGCTGATTTGATAAAACAGCTTTATGAGTTAAGCCCTGCTCACATAGTCCAGACCCATGTTGACTGTCAGCTACAGCGCACATGGATTCTTGTGTCCAACACAATGTTTCCACACGAATACTCGTGTGTAACAGCAAGTCATGACACTAATACTACTAACAGTGCAATTCCTGCAGCACATAGTCTGAACATTATTCGTATTAAGTTGGGTACCTGCACAGTATATAGTTTTCTGTTTACACTGGCTTAAACAGCGAAAGTTTAAATATAACCACCCTGTACGCCACACTGGGTACTGGAACAGCAAAGGATATTTAATGCTGCCACAGATTTCTAACATTGCAATCACTTATGTCTCCCCTAAAATTACTGCTCTCACTTCTATCTGGGAGAGCCTTCTGAAGATTCTATCTGTTACCGCCGTATCAACTCTTATGTGTCATGTCTTCCATCTTCATGTGGCCTTGGAGCAAGAGGAGAAGACTGATTAACATTCTAGCCATGACCATTCTCCTTACCACAACTCTCATATTCTACCTCTTGCAAGAGGCTGTCGAGCTCCCCTAGATGATATTTACTCTGACCGGCAAAAACGATTTGATCCAGGAATGAAGAATTTTCAGAATTCAAATATGAATCATTTCTGCAGGACTGTAAGGGTTGCACAGAAACGGACTTCTTGTCGTCGTACTCTCAAAGAACCAATTGTGGTCTTCGAAGTCAGACTGGTTGAAATTTTTTATCAGTAATATTTTATGCTTTACTCTTGTCTCGTACTCCCTCAGTCCAGTATGCAGATAAAATGAAGTAGAAATTCTACATATAATTCACAATTACGAGCTAAGGAACAGAAGCACTTTGCAGGTTTGCCATTCAAATAAAGAAACACAGATTCAATCTTACAACACACAGGCCCAATTGGTGACAGTGAAAAATAAAATTGCTCCAACCAAATGCGAGAAAAAATGCCATTAATGTATTTCTGAGCTATCAAAACTTTGACACATAAGAAATAATTGTAATCAAAACCAGATAATTCCTAATAATTGTAATAAACATCATTGTCAACCTTCTTAAAAGTTTGGTTGATTTCTCCATTATTATTTGGCCATTCCTTCTATGTATTGGCCTTCAAGTCCTCAAAATCCATTTCTAAACCTCACAAAATGTTGTACGACTGGTAATCTATCCTTGAAACTGATTAACTAATTATTCACTAGGCACCAACACCATTTTTTTCTACCAAATGTGTCTATTCCTTCACTTTCCTCTGTTAAATTTTTAAATTTTTCTTGTTGCTGTTTATTCATTAATAGCTTTCTGAAACGTTATGAGTATCTGATCTTCTGCAACAACGGCAACTTAAGTTTCAACATTAGAAATTCTCCCATCAACATCTACATGCATTCTTCCCCCAACTGTAAGGTCTTCACTGATAGATTCAAATTTTAGTTCTAAGCTGTGCATCTGTCCCTGCATAATGGTAATATTAGCTTCTATCTTCTCTGATAACTCCTTCAGTGCTTTATTAGTATCCTTACTTCCTTTTACAGTGGCCTCTGTTTTCTCATCAAGTTTTTCACACTAGCCCCTAATTTTTTTTGGATTATGTTTCTGTCCTTTTAATTTACCACACTCTTTCCTAATACTCTAACTATTTCTTGTATCATTGCACTAAATAAACCTTGATTAAAATTACTTTGTGGAACTGATTCAGTTTTCAGAATTCAATAACACAAGCTGTGGAAGGACTAAACTAATCTGCTGATGTAGCACAACTACTAGCAGTCTTATGTGTCTGACACATATTAGAAATAACTGCTCTGTCACTTTTGACGACACCATTGGTTATTCCTGATTTTCAGTATTCACATCCTTGGCTACAATACTTGCATCTGATTATCAGATATTGTAACTGAATCACTGTTAAGTATGCTATCATCTCTCTCAGAAATAGCACAGCGCAAGATACCAGAATCAGAATATTCCGTCACCTTAACTTTCCTATATCTCTGCTTTTCAGTAGTCTTCATTTTTGTCATAATAATTAAAAGACCAAGAAAATAATTAATTTCCCTTACAACGTTACGTTGAATTGCACGACTACAGCACTCACAAATCAAATAGTTAAAAACAAGAGAAAAATAATCTTCTACTGTGACAACAGAGCCTCTATTCAACTATACTCAATACACTTTATAGAAAGATAGTATATTGTTGCTCCTTGTGTTCCTCAGATTTATTTTATTTGATTATAAATCCAAAGATGGACCACAAATTCTTATCAATCAGGTTATTAATTTCAGTCAACGATGACCATCATCCAACCTAAAAATATGGATACAGAGGTACTATGACGCACAAATATTTCCAAATTGCACAAATACAGAATCAGAGATCATCTTAAGTAAATGCAACAAGATTTCCGTACTTGGGTGTAAGCAGAATACTACAAATATTGTGTCATTACATGTATACATGGTACGGTCATTATAATTAGCCACAGAAGCTTCATCACAGACATACAAATATTGAGAACCACGAACACCAGTGTGACATACACGTTGACACTTCGACGAAACGAGTTATAGTCCCGTGCAATGACGAATGAAGTTCGTGTCATACGCCACGCTGGTTGTCGCTGTTGAACGTCAGTTCACATGACTTCGATAGAAATATTCCTTTTGATAAAGTGTACAGAATCTTTCCCACAGCATTTACTGGAAATAGTTATCATAGCGCAGATGATTGTGCTTACACATTTTACACTCTAAGGGAAAAAAGAAGCACCACGAAGGAATTATCCAACTGAGATGGAAATCGGTAGAGGTGATGCATGTGTAAAGACAAACAAATGATTACAATTTCAGAAAAACTGCATGATTTATTCAAGAGAGAGAGCTTTACAAATTGATGAAGACAATAACGCGTTGGTCCACCTCTGGCCCTTCAGCAAGCCGTTATTCGGCTAGGCACTAATTCGTGGAGTTGTTGGCTGTCCTACTAAGGGTTACAATGCCAAATATTGCCCAGCTGGCGATGTAGATTGTCTAAATTCTGAGTTGATTAGAGGGCCCTGCCCATAATGCTTCAGGAGTTCTCAATTAGGTACAGACCAGGTGACTTTGCTTGCCAAGGTAGGGTTTGGCAAGCACGAAGACGAGCAGCAGAAACTCCCATCGTGTGCGGGTGGGCATTATCTTGCTACACGTAAGCCCAGGACGACTCGCCATGAAGGGCAACGAACAGGGGCGTAGAACATTGTCGATGTACTGCTGTGCTGCAAGGGTGCCATGGATGACTATCAAAGGAGCCCTGTAGTGAAATGAAATGCCACTCCAGGCCATCACTCCTGAATGCCAGGGCGTATGTCGGGACAGCCAGGTTGATATCTCATCGCTCTCTGGGCTGTCTCCAGAGACGTTTTAGCTGCTTATCGGGGCTTCCGATGCCTACCAACCATCTCGAGATTTTGACGATCTAACGCACCAGTTTGACAGAATTTGATACGATACCCCTAGAGCGAACGCCCAACACCTATGTCAATCAGTGTCAAGCCGAATAACTGCCTGCATAAGAGCCAGAGATGGACCAGCGCGCTGTTGACTTGCTCAATTTGTGAAGCTGTTTCTCTTGAGTAAATCACCCAGTTTTTCTGAAACTTTAAACATTTAGTTGTCTCTACATGCCCGTCACATCTACCGATACCTGTCCCATTCGGATAATCCATTCTTAGTAACTCTTTCTTTTGTGTTAGTGTTATAACAAAATGTAATAACGAAGGCATTTCATGCTGTAACTGCCTAGCAATTGGGCAAGTTCAAACGTTTTCGTGGCTTGTGGTCTAAGAAGTTATCTCGAAATTCTACTTTTGACGACCAGATTTATCAGTACTAGGGAAAATATTATGGAAATGGAAGAGGATGTAGATGAAGATGAAATGGGAAATATGATACTGCGTGAAGAGTTTGAGAGAGCACTGAAAGACCTAAGTCAAAACAAGGCCCCGGAAGTACACAACATTCCATTAGAACTACTGACAGCCTTGGGAGAGCCAGCCCTGACAAAACTCTACCATCTGGTGAGTAAGATGTATGAGACAGGCGAAATACCCTCAGACTTCAAGAAGAATATAATAATTCCAATCTCAAAGAAAGCAGGTGTTGAAAGATGTGAAAATTACCGAACTATCAGTTTAATAAGTCACAGCTGCAAAACTCTAACACGAATTCTTTACAGACGAATGGAAAAACTGGTAGAAGCTGACCTCGGAGAAGATCAGTTTGGTTTCCGTAGAAATGTTGGAACACGTGAGGCAACGCTGACCCTACGACTGATCTTAGAAAATAGGGTAAGGAAAGGCAAACCTACGTTTCTAGAATTTGTAGACTTAGAGAAAGCGTTTGACAATGTTGACTGGAAAACTCTCTTTCAAATTCTGAAGATGGCAGGGGTAAAATACAGGAAGCGAAAGGCTATTTACAATTTGTACAGAAACCAGATGGCGGTTATAAGAGTCGAGGGACATGAAAGGAAAGCGGTGGTGGGGAAGGGAATGAGACAGGGTTGTAGCCTATCCCCGATGTTATTCAATCTGTACATTGAGCAAGCAGTAAAGGAAACAATAGAAAAATTCGGAGTAGGAGTTAAAATCCATGGAGAAAAAGTAAAAACTTTGAGGTTCGAAGATGAGATTGTAATTCTGTCAGAGACAGCAAAGGACCTGGAAGAGCAGATGAACGGTATGGACAGTGTCTTGACAGGAGGATATAAGGAGAACAGGAACAAACGCAAAGCAGGGATAAGGGAATGTAGTGGAATTAAATCGGGTGATGCTGAGGGAATTGGATTAGGAATGAGACACTTAAAGTAGTAATGAGTTCTGTTATTTGGGTAGCAAAATAACTGATGACGGTCGAAGTAGAGAGTCTGTAAAATGTAGACTGGCAATGGCAAGGAAAGCGTTTTTTAAGAAGACAAATTTGTTAACACCGAGTATAGATTTAAGTGTCAGGAAGTCGTTTCTGAAAGTATTTGTATGGAGCGTAGCCATGTATGGAAGCGAAACATGGACGATAAATAGTTTGGACAAGAAGAGAATAGAAGCTTTCGAAATGTGGTGCTACAGAAGAATGCTGAAGATTAGATGGGTAGATCACATAACTAATGAGAAGGTACTGAATAGAATTGGGGAGAAAAATTTGTGGCACAACTTGACAAGAAGGTAGGGATCGGTTGGTAGGACATGTTCTGAGACATCAGGGGATCACCAATTTAGTATTGGAGGACACAGTGGAGGGTAAAAATCGTAGAGGGGGACCAAGAGATGAATACACTAAGCAGATTCAGAAGGATGTAGGTCGCAGTAGGTACTGCGAGATGAAGGAGCTTGCACAGGATGGAGTAGCATGAAGAGCTGTATCAAAGAGTCTGTGGACTGAAGACCACAACAAAAACAGGGAAAGGTTTAAATTTCACATCGACGCCGAAGCATTTCCCAATGGTTGATTTTATTAGTTCTGTTGAACAGGCTGTTTTGGAACTAAAGCTGCAGGCGACGTTAGGAGGGTGGCACATGCCTTGCGTTGATTGAGTCATGTCCACTCAGGAGGGCTGATTTACGTTCTCTTACTGTTGATCTGGTTATTGTTTTTCAACTCGCCGACAAGTGCAATGCTACAGTTGTTTATGGACAAGCAGGATTACGTTCAGGCGATGATGTTTTAATATATGATTCAGCGTATCGCAGGATCAGTGCCGAAGCCACAAAAAGTGTTGAGAGAAGAACTAACAGCCGCCTGAGAAAGGTTCCCTGTTGCAGGAGAGTATTCTTCTTGTGATGTCCCCCTTAGGTTATGTGACCTTCCGAAGATCCACAAGAGAGCGTTTCCCCTTACGCCAATTGTGAGCAACAATGGTGCATCGACATTTACATCTGCAATTACATGGATACTCAGCAAATCACATTTAAGTGCCTGGGTATCTCGTAAAACGCGCGGAAAAAACGAACACCTATATCTTTTCGTACGAGCTCTGATTTCCCTTATCTTATTATCATGATCGTTTCTCCCTCTGTAGTTCGGTGTCAACAAAACATTTTCGCATTCAGAGGAGAAAGTTGGTGATAGAAATTTCGTGAGAAGATTCGGGCGCAACGAAGAAACGCTTTTGTTTTAATGATGTCCACCCCAAATCCTGTTCCATTTCAGTGACAACTCTCTCCCCTATTTCGCGATAATACAAAACATGCTACCCTTCTTTGAACTTTATCGATGTTTGTGTATGAGAAATCGGTTGGTAACTTTCCTCATGTCAGCACGTTTTAGGCGTCGCCACCGGCGCCAGCCTTGTGTGAATGCTCTGAAAAGCTAATCATTTGCATATCACAGCATCTTGTTCCTGTCGGTTGAATTTTGCGTCTGTAGCACGTCATCTTCGTGGTGTAGCAATTTTAATGGCCAGTAGTGTATTTACGCGTTATCCAGGCCAGCCAAGGCCAATTCACGGCGTCAGTCGCAAAGATCTGCTGTGGCCGCAGGTCTCGTTGTGGCAGTCAGTGTGTAGAGGCAGGAACTGTGTATTGGGATTGTATGAGGTCAGCGTGAATGGATGAAATACGTTTTATATCGTTAATAAGTTGCCATTTTTTGTCAGTATTTATGTGGAGCTATTGATAAAAAGTATAATGCACAGTTGAAATATAACAGTTGTCGACATGAATCCACACTTTTATTACGTAAGACTATTACAAGAATAACAGAAAGAGAAATACAGCGAAGACCAATGTTCTTAAATACAAATTTTTGCAGTCAGTTTCTCGCGTAAATGAAAAGCGAATCTAATTTATTGTATGTCGTGAAGTAATCAAAAAATGCTACCAAACAGGATGACTTGCTTCCGCCTGTTTTTGCTGTGAACAAAAGATGTATGTTCTGACGCTCTTCCATCGTGCTGTTCCTCTGAAAACGGTAGACCTCTTCAGTCAGGAGGCCAGCCACCTGGTCTTCAATCACTCGTGGATTAGTCACCCCTTCAGGCTGAGCCGGCAACTTGGATTTCAATTCCGTGGACAGTCTAACAGCTCTGTCGTACATTTGTCCTTTGATTGCACCACGTAAACTACAACAAATACAACGAATGATGGATTAACAAAGGTAGCAACTATGTAAAAACTTAATAGCAATTGATATTTACAACCGATAACAGATTTATAAGTCATCGCAATTTTCTACATATCATGAATTTCACTTTCAGCACTTTGACAAAATTATGTTCCGGTCACATTACACAGAGAAAGTAAGAGCCCTCTGGTAACAGATGCACTGCAAAAAAATTATTTCAGCATTTACAAGCTGTAGTTAGTCGGGATATCGAACTCGTTTGATTATTTCCCCAGAACATTAGAAACATAACTTGTTGATCCGTTTTGAACAGGTTTTCCTTCATTGGACAGGGAGGTGTCATGTCACATTTGGTCCGTTCATTTTACGAATACGTCTTTTAACTGGCGGTGAATGTTGTTACGAGTGCCATGATAGTGGAGCAACCGTCCTAACTGCTGACTAGAGCTCTGTGTTAGTAGCCTCATCCTTTACTGGAACGATACGAGATCGCTCTTTGGCAGATGGACTATGCGAGTAAATCTGACGCGTGGCGTGTTTCGAGAGGATGAGGATGTCACTAGAACAAAGTTCCTCAAGGAGCCTAATGCCCACCACGTGTGCGGCATTCAGTGAGCCTCACGTGGTTTTGGGTCGCGACAAATGACGAGCGCCACAGGACCTCAGTCACATTTGCTGGGAACGGATATGCCAAACCAGGAGTTTGTGAGTTGGGGAATGGCGAGCGCGTCCAGCCCCCTGTAACCGTAAAACCTTTCCCTACGTGAGCGATCTGATGAGAAAGCGGCTCATCATGAGACCGCCCTATTATTGGAACGATCCGACGTGAAGCGGTGCTTTGCGGTTACTCTTTCCCGAGAGTGCAGCGCAGCCGCAGATTGGGCCATCCGCAAGCCCGGCCAGCCAAGACAGTACATTCACTGTGGGTGAAGGAAAGAAAATTTAAATCCAAACTTGTACTGAGAAAACAATGTTGACGCCAAACTTGTGATACCAGTACTACGTATTTGGAAAAACGTATTCGTAGAAAATTTCGATTTTGTATGAACAACTGATGTACCAGTCCTTGCAGTTCAGTGAGTACACTCGAAAATCACCTACAACTTATTATATTATTAACGCCGTAAAACTTGTTCTGCAATTTAACCTATTTCGTACCACATACTTGTGTTGAAGAACATGTTTTTGTATAAAGTCTAAAGAATGTTTGCATTCCAGCAGCGGGTTACAAGACACGGACTGATAATTTCCACAGGCAAAGGTAATGCTGTAATTGTTTTCGAGCCACAGAGCGAATCTTCGAGCCGAAATAAAACTAGGCCCATACCGCATTCTTCCGAGATTGGTGGTGAAATTCCTGCAAATCGCAGACAAAATATGTGGCTAAAAGTGCAAGATGGCTGTCAATGTATTCAGAAACGAGCTGAGAGCTTTTTTGAGAGCTATGTGCTCCACCCCTACCAATTCACTCTTACATGAAATATATTTTTAGTTGCGAATATGGACAACCGCCAGCTGTATAACAGAGTGAGAACACTTAAATATCGAGCCAGACCTTTCGATCTTATCGCGAGCAGTCGCCTTACCATTTGGCTATACGAGACCGACTGACGGTCACACCCGAACTTCCACATGTCGTTAACCATGTTTCTACAACCTGAATTCGTACATTCATTATTCATGTTCTCATACAGGGGAGCCGTTTTACTTGAAAGTCGGTGGCCTCGTGTCGGCAGATGACAGGAGTACTGCAGAAGCTGTGTTATTCCGATTTACGATGCAATGTTCCTTCGGAATTGCACGCATTTCCGAAGGAACTGGCACTGCGGCAACTACCGCTGTTATGGAATACGTCAAATGTATTCGCAGTTGCGAATATGAACAGCCAGCTGTATAAAGGAATGTCGACATTGAAAATTTGTCCTTGCTCGGGACTCGAACCCGGATTTCCCGCTGATCGCGAGCGATCGCCTTACCATTTGGCTATCCGAGCGCAACTAACGGCCGGACCCAAACTTCCATATATCGTCAAAATATGTGTTTGCAACGTTTACACCCACTATGTACGAGGGTGAGTCAAATGAAAACCTTAAATATCTTTTTAATATTATTTATTGTGTACAAGTGGTACAAAGCTGTATCACTTTTCAACATAATCTCTGCCACGCTCACTGCAAGTCATCCAGCGCTTACAAAGTACATAAATCCCTTTAGAAAAAAATTCTTTTGGTAGTCTGCGCAACCACTCACGCACCGCGTGGCGTACCTCTTCATCAGAACGATTCTTGCAAGGAAGCCATGACCTTCTCGTTCCAAGCGCCGAAGAAGTTCTTCACAAGCATCAACAAGTCGTTCTCTCATTTCAGGAGTCAGCTGCTGTGGCACCCATCTTGCAGACACTTTGTGAAACTGGAGCACATCATGCACAATGTGGTGTGCTGACCCATGACTAATCTGTGAACATTCTGCAATGTCATTCAGTGTCACTCGGCGGTTTTCCTTCACTATGGCTTCAACTGCTGCAGTGTCCTGTGGAGTCACAACTCGTTGTGCCTGACCTGGACGAGGAGCATCTTCCAGTGAAGTCACCCCATTTACGAACTTCGTACTCCATTCGTAGACTTGCTGCTGTGACAAACATGCAACACCGTACTGAACCTTCATTCGCCGATGAATTTCAACAGGCTTCACACCTTCACTACGCAAAAACCGAATAACAGAACGTTTTTCTTCCCTGGTGCCAGTCGCAAGTGGGGTGGCCAACTTTATACTGATACTGCGACGGTGTGTGTGCATCTGCACTATGCTGGCACCTACAAGCAATTCTGCACGCTCTTTGTAGCACGCTTACCAACTTACAAACAGCGGCGCGAAATTTCGATTTGTTATTACATGTTTAAGGTTTTCATTTGACTCATCCTCGTATATTGCTGTACAGGAGAGACATTTTAATTGAAAATTGCTTGTCCGATGGCGGCGCTTAAGTACGATATTGCAGTGCGTGTGTTATACCGAATTACGACGCAATGTTCCTTCCCACATGCATATGCCGGCAGTATCCCTGCACCAAATTTCTTCTTATATGGATTCAACATGAATCTGAATTCTGAGATTGATATTCTCAAATCGCACCATACGAAGTTTTACGGGATGCTTCTGGATCAATATAGCCGCCCCCCCCCCTTTAATTCCAAAAATATTTAGATATTCAAGAGATTTCTAGAGTGATCATTAGAGCACATGGATAAAAGTGTTTAACGTTTCTTTCCAACGAAACCATTGAAAATGAGCGCAATAACTAGAATTACTTTTGACAATCAGACTCACAATAACAATAAAATTTTCCCACAGTTTTAATACAGTATTTAAGGACAATATATATCCACACGACGACTCTCAAACGACTGACTTGGAGGCGAGTACTGCATATCATGTTTGAAGAGATCTGGAGTATTCAGACTACCAGTAGTGGCGTATGTCATACTGCAGAACTTCGACTCTTTTTCCAAATGACAGCTTCTCTATATTTCCTACCCAGTGACTATTTATCTAATGTAACGATGCTTAAAAACTTCTGCACCAGTTTGACTGAAAAGCCAGTTGTATGAAGGATTATGAAAGTGTTGGCGCCGATGCGGGAAGAAGTCCATTTCGTTAATTTCGCTTGGGTGAAATCACACCTCTGGATAAGCGGCCGGCCGGAGTGGCTGAGCGGTTCTAGGCGCTTCAGTCTGGATCCGCACGACCGCTACGGTTGCAGGTTCGAATCCTGCCTCGGGAATGGATTTGTGTGATGTCCTTAGGTTAGTTAGGTTTAAGTAGTTCTAAGTTCTAGGGGACTGATGACCTCAGAAGTTAAGTCCCATTGTGCTCAGAGCCATTTGAACCATTTTTTTGATGAGCGGCTATGAAGCTGGGACGGCTTAGCCGCTCGCCAAGGAAGCGCTGGGACGGGAACAATACCTGGATTGCCATCCACAGTTCGGATTACCGACCTGTTCTACACAGAACGTGTGGATTATATTTTGTGGCGAACTTGCTTTCAGTGAATTCCCCATTGTCACGTAACTGTTGTCACTCCACTTGACTCAGCTACATATTTCTAAGGTCCTGCACATTTTAAAATTAAAAATCTGTTTCGACAATCACATATCTTTTTAAGCCTGCAGATTTTATTATTGTATTTGATTGCGAATGGTACCCGTCCATTGTCATCGATACGTTGCAAGTGTCAGTACGTAGTGAAAACAGTGTTCAGTGTGTGTAGTTCTGAATGCGTTATGACAGAGACAAGTGAGATCGACAACCAAATGAGCTGAACTGTTTTCGTGTTTCAATACGCATCCTATTAAAGATTTAAACCTCGTTGAGGGAAAGCGCCATCTTCTAGCGTCTTGCTCATAAAAATATCTTCTTGATTCGATCAGCGTATAGTTCTCATATTTTTTTGATAATATAACGTTTACCCCCATTCCGTATCACTAAAAATAGTAACAGTTGTAGGTTATTTTTCTCGTCAGTAACGTAGCTGCGCTATGTCAAGGAGAAGCTGGCGCGACTACCAAACGCTTTGTATCAGAAATATCATGAAAGCTAGCGCCGTCCATTGTTAGGGAATGGTGCACACCAAAAGGGAGAATGGAGACCGTCTTGGGGAATGCTAGCCACATAGTAGGGGAATGGAACACATTGGGGGAATTTTGGTCCCCCGAAGCCGGTGAACTGGCCACACTGGGTGATTGCCGTAACTTCTGAACATCCTTCAGCGACGACCATTTGGCTGGAAGGAGGCACGTTGTATGTCACAGAAGACGGAGATCTTGGCTTCACGGCGTGGCTTCCGAGGTAGATACAATCCGTGATTTTAAAGAAAATGGTTCAAATGGCTCTGAACACTATGGGACTTAACATCTGAGGTCATATAGTCCCTAGAACTTAGAAATACTTAAAACTAACTAACCTAAGGAAATCACACACATCCATGCCCGAGGCAGGGTTCGAACCTCCGACCGTAGCAATCACGCGGTTCCAGACTAAAGCGCCTAGAACCGCTCGGCCACGCCGGCCGGCTTTTTAAAGAAACTAATAACAAAATAATAAAGCAGTCTAAAGGTGAAGAGTCAGCTGTATGCCGACGCGACCTCTAGAGAACTTTTAGTACGCCATTTCTTCAGCAGAAAATCTGGGTTCTGTTCTGGTGGAACGTATCGACCCACCGCTACTCCTGAAAATAACGTAGACCTCGTTTCTCAATCTAGAAATTCTCACAGCGTGACGTGTGTACAAATATGGATAAAAATACACAAATAAGAGAGCTTAGGTAGCTAGTTGTCCCGATCAAGTTTCTCTGAGAGAATATATTAGAAAACGTAACGTAATACAGCACACTTTCACAACAACAGAAGATTGGTTTGATAATGTATCAGTTTTCTATATAAGTTAGGATGGAAGACTTAAATCCAGTAAACGGTTAGGAAAGGCACTCTTCTCGTAGTCACGAAAATAGTTCACCAAGTATCAAACATAATTAAAAGTATGTAACTCCTAGAAAATCCCCTACAGGTCGACTCGGAGTAAAAGAAATTCATGAATCAATTAAAAATGTGGTGGCGTGATGAGATATAATGAATAAAGGAACGGAGAAAATGCAGAACGAATAACTATAACACAGAGGTACGCAATGTAATGACGTAAGTTGATAGAGCTCTAGAGAAAACAGTCACATACGAATTGACTTGCTGTATATGGCCTTAGTCTCCCGAAGCTGCAGAGATGAAGAAGCTAAATTTTATGTCGAACGACAAAAGGAGTACAAACGTCCATTCATACTGATGGATGAAAAATACGAGGAGCCATCCCCTTCTCGTAATTTCGTTCCTGAGCAAAAGTTATTTTTCCTGAAGCTTCATCCATGGGCTGTGAAATCCCACACTACAAGTGAAATTTGTACCAAAAGAAAACATACTTCAGTTTTTTGGCATCCCCGCCAACAGCATAATGTTCAAAAAAGAAATACAGGAACGAAACTGTGGTGTAGGGCTAGCTTCATTGTTTAGTAATGAAAGCGTCACCCATCCTGAGTTGGAAGATCCTCACTACTTAACTTTTGACAAAAAAATCATGAACGATGACGGCCGAATAGTTCCAGCATAAGAATTCACCCTCATTCTGCCAACGGCCTTGTCAAAGATACTAGAAGGAGCAAACAAATATTTAGGACACTCTTTTGCCCTTTGGATAGGAAACTGTGCCTAATAGGCGGAAGAATTAACAATGATCAACAGCATGAGTATATAGAAAGCAATGGGAACCAATGCGTTAATGACAAATAACGTGGCCTGCAAATGAAAATGTGTCATGACGATCTCTCCATTGGCAAAGGATTTCGGAGTAGTCCCTCTTTCGGATGTCAGGGAGGGGACTGCAACGTGGATGGTGACCATGACAGAATAATAAATAACTAACGAAAGAATGACGTTCTACGAGGCGGGGAGTGTCATGTAAGAAGTTTGAACGTGGTAGGGAAGCTAAAAAGTCTCAAAACGAAAATGCTAAGGCTCCATCTAAATACATACAGTCATGAGCCGGGCGTCTTTAATTTTGGCAGGCGTGGCATTCTGCTGGCGCCACTAACTACTAGGTAGGGTCTTTGGTCGGGCTGTGGGACTGACAGTTAACTGAAGGGCAAGAGGCCGGCAAGTTGTTGGTTTTGGGAGACTCTTGCTGTCTGGCAAGGACCTCGAGAAGCCGCGAGTGGCTAAATTACTCGGAGGCAAGCTTTGCCACCTGAATTAAGAATTAATAGCGGCGAGTTGCGCGAAGCTCAGCGGACGCTGCATATAACCTGGTCAGCAAGTTCTGGGCCAACGTTGCAAGCTTAAATTTTACGGCACGTGGAGATCACCCGTGCGCATTGGAGGCAATAACAACGCTGCTTGGAATCCTGGACGTTACGGCTCCTTCACACATGAGTGGAGTTAAGTGGTGATTTTTATTGGAACCTGTTATCGTAGGGCCACGTCTGTGTTAATGCGGAATTAGACCTGTGATATTGACGCTCCTCTGGGTGATTGTGTGGGTGGACATCGATCACTGTGGCTGATATTAATTTGCTTTTCCAGGCCATATGCCCTGGAAGTGTGTGAACTGTCTCTCTTGTAAACTGAATTGATAAAATTGAAGCTGCAGCATAGTCTGTGTTGAAGGAAAGACATCTTTCGTAGGTGGGTATGACGTAGTAATTTAATTTGCAGGCACTGATGTTGTTGTTTTGGTTTTCAGTCCTAAGACTGGTTTGATGCAGCTCTCCATGCTACCCTATCCTGTGCAAGCTTCTTCATCTCCCAGTACCTACTGCAACCTACATCCTTCTGAATCTGCTTAGTGTATTCATCTCTTGGTCTCCCTCTACGATTTTTACCCTCCACGCTGCCCTCCAATACTAAATTGGTGATCCCTTGATGCGTCAGAAAATGTCCTACCAACCGATCCCTTCTTCTTGTCAAGTTGTGCCACAAATCACTCTTCTCCCCAATTCTGTTCAATACCTGCTCATTAGTTATGTGATCTACCCATCTAATCTTCAGCATTCTTCTGTAGCACCACATTTAGAAAGCTTCTATTCTCTTCTTGTCTAAACTATTTATCGTACACGCTTCATTTCCATACATGGCTACACTCCATAAAAACACTTTTAGAAACGACTTCCTGACATTTAAATCTATACTAGATGTTAAAAAAATTTTCTTCTTCAGAAACGCTTTCCTTGCCATTGCCAGTCTACATTTTATATCCTCTCTACATCGACCATCATCAGTTATTTTGTTCCCCAAATAGCAAAACTACTTTACTACTTTAAGCGTCTCATTTCCTAATCTAATTCCCTCAGCATCACCCGACTTAATTCGACTACATTCCATTATCCTCGTTTTGCTTTTGTTGATGTTCATCTTATACCCTCCAAGACACTGTCCATTCCGTTCAACTGCTCTTCCAAGTCCTTTGTTGTCTCTGACAGAATTACAATGTCATTGGCGAACCTCAAAGTTTTTATTTCTTCTCCATGGATATTAATACCCACTCTGAACTTTTCTTTTGTTTCCTTGATTGCTTGCTCAATATACAGATTGAATAACATTGGGGAGGGGCTACAACCCTGTCTCACTCCTTTCCCAACCACTGCTTCCCTTTCATGCCCCTCGATTCTTATGACTGCCATCTGGTTTCTGTGTAGATTGTAAATAGCCTTTCGCTCTCTGTATTTTACCCCTGCCACCTTCAGAATTTGAAAGAGAGTATTCCAATCAACATTGTCAAAAGCTTTCTCTAAGTCTACAAATGCTAGAAACGTAGGTTTGCCTTTCCTTAATCTTTCTTCTAAGATAAGTCGAAGGGTCAGTATTGCCTCACGTGTTCCAACATTTCTGCGGAATCCAAACTGATCTTCCTTCAGGTCGGCTTCAATCAGTTTTTCCATTCGTCTGTACAGAATTCGAGTTAGTATTTTGCAGCTGTGACTTATTAAAGTGATAGTTCGGTAATTTTTACATCTGTCAACACCTGCTTTCTTTGGGATTGGAATTATTATATTCTTCTTGAAGTCTGAGGGTAATTCGCCTGTCTCATATATCTTGCTCACCAGATGGTAGAGTTTTGTCAGGACTGGCTCTCCCAAGGCTGTCAGTAGCTCTAATGGAATGTTGTCTACTCCGGGGGCCTTGTTTCGATTCAGGTCTTTCAGAGCTCTGTGAAACTCTTCACGCAATATAATATCTCCCATTTCATCTTCATCTACGTCCTCTTTAATTTCCATAATATTGTCCTCAAGTACATCGCCATTGTATAGACCCTCTATATAGTCCTTCCACCTTTCTGCTTTCCCTTCTTTGCTGGGAACTGGTTTTCCTTCAAAGCTCTTGATATTCATCCAAGTGGTTCTCCTTTCTCCGAAGGTCTCTTTAATTTTCCTGTAGGCAGTAGCTATCTTACCCCTAGTGAGACAAGCCTATACATCCTTACATTTGTCCTCTAGCCATCCCTCCTTAGCCATTCTGCACTTCCTGTCGATCTCAGTTTTGAGACGTTTGTATTCCTTTTTGCCTGTTTCACTTACTGCATTTTTATATTTTCTCCTTTCATCAATTAAATTCAATATTTCTTCTGTTACCCAAGGATTTCTACTAGCCCTCGTCTTTTTACCTACTTGATCCTCTGCTGCCTTCACTACTTCATCCCTCAAAGCTATCCATTCTTCTTCTACTGTATTTCTTTCCCCCATTCCTGTCAATTGCTCCCTTATGCTCTCCCTGAAACTCTTTACAACGTCTGGTTCTTTCAGTTTATCCAGGTCCCACCTCCTTAAATTCCCACCTTTTTGCAGTTTCTTCAGTTTTAATCTACAGTTCATAACCAATAGACTATGGTCAGAGTCCGTATCTGCCCCTGGAAACGTCTTACAATTTAAAACCTGGTTCCTAAATCTCTGTCTTACCATTATATAATCTATCTGATACCTTTTAGTATCTCCAGGATTCTTCCATGTATACAACCTTCTTTCACGATTCTTGAACCAATTGTTAGCAATGATTAAGTTACGCTCTGCGTAAAATTCTACCAGGCGGCTGCCTCTCTCATTTCTTAGCCCCAATCTATGTTCACCCACTATGTTTCCTTCTTTCCCTTTTCCTACTCTTGAATTCCAGTCACCCATGACTATTAAATTTTCGTCTCCCTTCACTACCTGAATAATTTCTTTTATCTCATCATACATTTCATCAATTTCTTCGTCATCTGCAGAGCTAGTTGGCATATAAACTTGTACTACTGTAGTAGGTGTGGGCTTCGTGTCTATCTTGGCAACAGTAATGCGTCCACAATGCTATTTGTAGTAGCTTACCCGTACTCCTATTTTTTTATTCATTATTAAACCTACTCCTGCATTACCCCTATTTGATTTTGTATTTATAACCCTCTATTCACCTGACCAAAAGTCTTGTTCATCCTGCCACCGAACTTCACTAATTCCCACTATATCTACCTTTAACCTATCCATTTCCATTTCTAAATTTTCTAACCTACCTGCCCGATTAAGTGATCTGACATTTTAGGCTCCGATCCGTAGAACGCCAGTTTTCTTTCTCCTTATAACAACGTCCTCCTGAGTAGTCCCCGCCCCAAGATCCGAATGGGGGACTATTTTACCTCCAGAATATTTTACCCAAGAGGACGCCATCATCATTTAATCGTACAGTAAAGCTATTTCACATTTTTAATTTTCAAATAAATTTAAGAAGTGTTAATTTTGTGTACTCACTTCCGAAATTAAGTTAGTATTGGCTACGTCATCGACACTGTCGTTTGCAGTGTTGTTCGAACAAAATACAGCTACCTTATGATGTCTGTTGGCAGTATAGTTCTGGTAGCGGACGACGTGTTGCTGTTTCCTGGGCCCAGAGCAGAGACTTGTTTCCTTCCTGATGCAGCAATACTTGTGTCGTCGCACGACGTTTAGATTGGCCAGCAGTCGGGCGCTTCTATCAGCCGCCTCGTGTCGGCTCAAGTTAAGTAAATTTTATTATTTGGTAGTGCGATGGTGGAGTGTCCCCAATTAATTTCAGAACTCTTGAACTATTCAATATTGTGAATTCGGAAAGCGCATAGGCTTTAAAGCGTGTTCTGCAAGTCTGAAATTTCGTGTCACTGTACTTCCTCTTTAATTACTTGTTTAATCCTCGCACCCTTGTTGCCAGTACTTTCAACTATGAAATTTGAGTTTTCCAATTTTATCCAGAGTCATTAGCAAACTCCATTCATTGTGAATCTTGCCTGTTTATTGCCTGTTGACTATGGTAGCCGTTTGCTGCAATTTGCCACCTTTTCTTGTCTTTTGGACGATTGTATATTTATTCAAGAGTCATTGTCAATGGTTCTGCTGGTGTGTTCCAGCTGGGATTCACATTTAAATTGTATGCCTTCCCAGTTATTCTTGTATATTGGGGAATTGTGTATTTTATTCATTAAGGGATTCTTATTAGCCGGCCGGAGTGGCCGAGCGGTTCTAGGCGCTACAGTCTGGAACTACGCGACCGCTACGGTCGCAGGTTCGAATCCTGCCTCGGGCATGGATGTGTGTGTTGTCATTAGGTTAGTTAGGTCATAATAAAAAGATTGTGACCATAGACGTAAATTAAAGGAAACTTATTACATATACGGGTCACTGTGTTTTTTCTCGACGATGTCGCTGCTTGTGATTCTTATTAAGGTTTATAAGTTGTTAAGGGGTTTGAAACAACAATCAGTGGTGTGACTTGTTATCCCTTCTGTATTTTGGGTGGACATTGTCTGTTTGATTAAAGTTTTATCTATGCTTCGGTTGGTTGGTTGGTTGTTTGAGGTTAAAGGGACCAAACAGCAAGGTCATCAGTCCCTTGTTTCAAATAGACTCCATTCTGCTAACGGGACATCTCAGAAAAGTCAGAACAAGAAAACGGAAAAAGGGGAAACGTAAAAGGGCAGTCACGTTGTCAATAGTAAAAACAAATGAGGGAAGTTGGCAAGAGAACGAACCCAACACTATGCTGAAGCAGCATAGGCAAGACCACCTGTGACTTAAAAGGTACAACTGCTATAATGCAGAAAGTACGTATGGGAATAGTAAAACTAACCAAGCCTTAAAAAGAAGGGGTAAAAACACAGTAAAAGGGAAAAAAAAGAGGATTCCGGTCAGGGAGGTGAATCAGGAATCTCTGAACACTGCCTACAGTGGGAGACACCCAAACACTCACCGCCCTGCCCCAACAGCAGAGGGAGATTAAAAACTTTAAAACTGAGAATAAAAACCACTCTCCCGGAGGAAACCTAGAACCAGAGAGACCATCCGGGAATCGTCAGCCAACATCAAAGGTAAAGTGTGGGGGAGTCTGTACTTAGCACGCAGAGCCAAAAGAAGGGGGCATTCAACCAAAATGTGGGCCACTGACTGGAAGGCTCCACAACCACATAGCGGGGGTGGCTCATCACGCAAAAGGAAACCATGGGTCAGCCTGGTATGGCCAATGCGGAGACGACACAGTGTGGTCGAATCCTTACGGGAGAGGCGAAAGGAAGAACGCCATGGGCCTGGATTCACCTTAATGGCACGAAGTTTATTAGACAGTGGAGTAGCCTCCCAAGAATTGGCCCATGACTGTGCAAAGTGGGATTTGATGTGAAGCCGTAAATCTGCTGCAGGAGGGGTTACAGAAAACGGGGGGTAAGTAACTGCTCCCCCAGCCAAACGATCAGCGAGCTCATTACCCGGGATACCCACATGGCCCGGGACCCATAGGAAGTCAATGGAACAAGCAGCACGGTGAAGATCAGCGAGATGGTCATGGATGGCAGAGACCAAGGGATGGCGCGAAAAACACCGGTCAATAGCAAGAAGGCCACTCATCGAGTCCGTACATAACAAAACGCGGTTGTGTTGGGATTGTTTAATAAAGGTAAGGGCCCGGGAAATTGCCATCAATTCCGCAGTAAACACCCCACATGAGGGTGGCAGTAGATGATTTTCCGTTCCAACAAATGACGTGAAGGCATACCCAACATGATCAGCAGATTTAGAGCCATCAGTGTAAAAAACAACAGCATCCCGAAACTCCCATAAAATTTGGCGGAAAAAGGAACGGAACACCACCGGGGGGATGGAATCTTTCGGACCGCGGCGGAGATCCATTCGAATTCGAGGCCGAGGAACGAACCAAGGAGGGGTGGAGGGGAGGGAGTGAGGAAGACAGGACAAAGAAGGAAGCCGAAAATCACGGTTAAGAGACGCAAGGCGCAGTCCAACCGGTAAACCCGCCCGAGGGCGGGAGTCAGGCGGGCGACGTCCATGGTCTGGGAATAGGATAGAATAGGAAGGATGAGCGGGAGAAGAACGGATAGTAAGGGCATAAGACACCAGCAGCTGGGACCGCCGAACAGAAAGGGGGGGATCCCAGCTTCAACCAGGGGACTATCAACAGGGCTAGTAGGGAAGGCACCGGTGGCCAAACGGATACCACGATGGTGGACCGGATCCAGCACGTGCAGCGTGGAAGGAGCAGCTGAACCATAAACTTGACAACCATAGTCCAAACGTGACAGAACTAGAGCACGATAAAGACGGAGGAGGAGGGAACGGTCCGCACCCCAAGAGGAGTGGGCAAGGAAGCGAAGGACATTGAGTTTACGGAAACATCCTACCTTCAGGAGTCTGATATGGGGCAGCCAAGTGAGCTTGTTGTCGAAAAGAAGACCTAGGAAACGAAACTGTGGAACCACAGGCAATCTTTGTGCAGCGAGATAGAGCTCTGGATCAGGGTGGACCGTAGTACGGCGACAGAAGTGGACCACCCGCGATTTTAAAGGAGAGAATTGAAACCCGTGTGAGAGGGTCCATGCAGAGGCACGCCGTATAGCCACCTGGAGCTGCCGTTCTGCAGATGGCATCGAGGAGGAACTAACTCAAATGCAAAAATCATCCACATACAGGGCAGGGGCGACCAAGGGACCGACAGAGGCCACAAGTCCATTGATAGCAATGAGGAAAAGAAGGACACTCAAGACAGAACCCTGTGGGATGCCCGTCTCCTGGGTCCGTGGAGAACTAAAAGCAGTACCAACTCGAACTCTGAATGACCGATGGATCAGGAACTGGCGGATAAAAATCAGGAGTGGGCCCCGAAGACCCCACTGATGAAGGGTTAGTAAGATGTGATGGCGCCAGGCCGTGTCATAGGCCTTGCGTAGGTCAAAAAACACTGCAACCAAATGGCGGCGCTGGGAAAAAGCCTGCCGAACTGCGGATTCCAAGCGAAGTAAATGATCGATTGGAGATCGTCCCTCTCGAAAGCCACACTGGTAAGGGGACAATAGATCCCGAGATTCGAGGACCCAAGTGAGCCGACAGGCTACCAGCCGTTGAAGTAACTTACAACCAACATTGGTCGAACTAATTGGCCGATAGCTGTCAACAGATAGGGGGTTCTGACCAGGCTTAAGGACAGGAACCACAATGCTATCCCTCCACTGAGAAGGGAAGTCACCCTGGAGCCAGATACGGTTAAACACCCGAAGAAGATGGTGCCGTTGTGGAGCACTGAGATGTTGAAGCAGCTGGTTATGAATGGAATCTGGGCCAGGGGCCGTATCGTGAGAAGAAGATAGAGCAGAAAGAAATTCCCATTCAGTGAAAGGTTCGTTGTAAGATTCTGACTCACAAGTGGTGAAACATAAGGTGACAGCTTCAGCCTGCTGTTTTTGATGAAGGAAAGCAGCTGGATAGGAGGCCGACGCTGATGCCACTGCAAAATGGGTCGCAAGATGTTCTGCGAGAACTAATGGGTCCGTACAAATGCCATCTGGGAGGTGAAGGCCTGGGAGGGTGGACTGCCGATGGCAACCTTGGAGAGAGCGAAGTGTAGCCCATACCCGTGACAGAGGGACAGTGGAACCAAGGGAAGAAACGAATCGTTCCCAACATATCCGATTGCACTGTTTGATTAAATAACGGGCTTTAGCGCGAAGGCGCTTAAAGGTAGAAAGGCTGGCTACAGATGGGTGCCTCTTAAAGTGTTGCAAAGCTCGACGGCGATCACGGATGGCAATGGCAATGGCCGTACTCCACCACGGGACTTGCCGACGACGAAATTGTCCAGATGAGCGCGGGACAGCAAGGTTAGCAGCGCGAACAATCGCGTCAGACACGTCACGTAGGACGTCATCAATACAACCCGACAAAGAGGGAGAAAACTCGACCTGTGCAGTATATAGAGGCCAATCGGCGCGGTGGAAAGACCAACGAGGTAACCTCTCCATCGGGGAGCGGGAAGGGAGCGTGATAATCAGCGGGAAATGGTCACTGTCACAAAGGTCGTCGTGTGGCGACCAGTGTAATGAAGGGAGGAGAGAGGGAGAAGAAAGAGAAAGATCAATGGCAGAAAAGGTACCATGACCAGCACTGAAATGAGTAGGGGAGCCATCATTAAGAAGGCACAGGTCGTGGTCTGCAATAAATTGGTCTATAAGAAGACCTCGTCTAGATGGAAAGGCACTGCCCCACAAAGGATGATGAGCATTAAAATCCCCAAGGAGGAGGAAGGGAGGAGGAAGTTGCTGAAGAAGGGTGGTTAAGGCAGCAGGTGTAAGAGTCCTGTCAGGAGGGAGATAAAGATTGCATACTGTGACTGCAGAGTCTAAGTGGACCCTAACAGCAACCGCTTCCAATGTAGTTTGGAGAGGAATCCACGTGCTAGCAATGTCTGTACGGACCAACGTACAAACGCCACCAGAAGCCCGCAAGGGTCCGACCCGATTTCGACAGAAAACACGGAACCCACGGAGGGTCGGTGAGTGAGCATCAGTAAAATGAGATTCCTGTAGAACCACACAAGCTGCTGAGTAGGACGAAAGAAGGGATTTCAATTCCGGAAGGTGACGATAGTAGCCATTACAATTCCATTGGAGAACCACAGAACGATGGTTTAAATGAGGGCTGAACACGCTAAATCCAGTCATACCGCCGGGTCCCCACCCGTCACCGACAAGGAGGGGGCGACATCCATAAACGACAGGTCAGAATCCGGTTGTGAAGTCGGGGAAGGGACCTCCGGTGACACCAGAGGCTCTTTGTCCCGGGACTTATGTTTCTTCTTCTTTTCAGGCTGAGATCGAGGAAGGCTGTGTGGCATAATGGAGCCAGCTGCAGCAAGATCAGGAACAGAAAGAGACCGGGCGACCTGGGGGCCGATAGACCGCGGCTCTCGCGGTCGCCGCGCTGCAGCAGACCTTTGACCTGGAAGGTGCCGGGAAGGGGCATCCCGGGAGAGGCGCCCTTGACCGGCAGACGCCGAAGGAGTGGGACACTTCTCCGGCTGGGGAGGGGGAGCAGCGCCCAGAGGAGAAGGTGTGGGAGCCGCAGGGGAGGGGGGAAGGAGTGGGGTCCGGGATGGGGGTAAGGAAGGGGGAGGAAGGGATGAAGATGTAACCAAGGCGTAACTAGATGTCATGGACACAGGGTGCAATCGTGCATATTTCTTACGGGCCTCTGTGTAGCTTAAACGATCAAGGGACTTATACTCCTGTATCTTTTTTTCTTTCTTATAGACTGGGCAATCTGCTGAACGTGGAGAATGACTACCATGACAATTTACACATACAGGAGGCGGAACACAGGGACTCCCCTCATGGAGTGGACGTCCACAGTCACCACAGAGAGGGTCCTGGGAACAGCGAGAAGACATGTGGCCAAAACGCAAGCACTTAAAACACCGCATAGGAGGTGGGATGTACAGCTTCACATCACAGCGATAGACCATAATCTTAACTTTCTCAGGAAGGGTATCCCCTTCAAAGGCCAGGATAAAGGCACCAGTATCAATACGATTATCTTTAGGACCCTTCTGAACACGCCGAACAAAGTGAACACCCCGCCGTCCGAGATTGTCCCGAAGTTCCTCATCAGTTTGAAGGATGAGGTCTCTGTGAAAAATCACACCTTGTACCATATTTAGAGACTGGTGAGGGGTAATGGACACGGGAATTGTGCCAAGATGGGTACAGGCACGAAGGGCCGCAGATTGGGCAGCCGAAACAGTTTTTATCAGCAACGAACCCGACCGCATCTTGCTCAGGGAGTCCACTTCGCCGAACTTGTCTTCAATGTGTTCCACAAAGAATAAAGGTTTGACACTGGTGAAAGTATCTCCATCAGTCCTGGTGCAAACTAGATAACGGGGGAAAGGTTTTGCCCCTAGACGACGGGCCTGACCCTCCTCCCAGGGGGTAGCCATGGAAGGGAAGGCCGAAGGGGCAAGAGAAGCAGCACTTGAGGAATCAGTACCACGCAGAGAGACGGCCGCAGAAGAGCTGCCAGAGTTTTGGACCCGTATGCGTTTCATCTGCATAGCGTCCGCCCTGATACCACCCACTCCGATCAGGGGCTCTCCTCACGGGCGCCACCCAGCCACAGCAAGGGCTGCCTGGCACGGCGGCCATTGCCGGGTGTTCCGATGCTCCAGAATGACGAGCAACCACTCCAAGGCATGCATGAGGAGGTCACAGCTCAGGTATCAGAAGTGTGATCCCTGTGTGTTCAGGGGGCTCAACCAAAAGGGTACATAGCGACCCCACCACACGGGCTGGCTACCGTGCTGGCTATGCACCCTAGCATCAGACAACGACGTAAAAGAAAAGGTGGAATGTACTAGGAGGGCACACGTCGGAGACACTAGGTAAGGTGCTCTTCCCCAAATGGCTCACACTACGGAAGAGAAATTTGGAATGGAGGTCAAACCCCAGAGGGGGACCAAGGAATGCCAAAAGGAGGAGATGATTACGCAACAAAGCCGGAGTGTAAAACCAACAGAACCAGGAGGATAGCGGGGGCCAACATAAGCAAGGACACCAATAGAGGGAGAGGAGAGGGCGAGGGGAAAGGGGTATGGAGGGGAAAGGAGGGGAAGGGAAAGGAAATGCAGCCCGGGAGAGAGAGAAGGCTGCAATGGCTCGGGGCCCCGTGCTCGTCACGCACGTATCCACAAAAGAGTTGTGGACCCCCTGGGGGGTCCATGCTTCGGAATTGTTATTATCTTTAGTGGCCGTCATTTGTAATTATCTTTTCTGGTAAAACTCAGTTTGTTGAACCAGCTTACAGTCACACCCAGTTGGTTTGTCGTCTTACTTGTATTTTTATATTTATTCCTGGTTTTAAGCCCTGTTTTTAATGATATAAATTGTTAAAGTGTTTTATTAATGAACTGCTCCTGTTCATGTTCTTTAAATTATTGTACGCGTTGTTATTCTGTATTTTACAGGGTTTGTAATTTGTAATCATAATAATTGTTGTTAATCAATAATGTGTATTACACGAAACTCCGAATGACGAAATATGTGGGACCACCTTCCATGTGTTTGCTCTGAGAATTATCCCAACATATGTTGTGATGTTGAGTTCTTCTTGGCAGGGAGGTTTAGATTTGTCTACCCTTTGTCATTTATTGTTTCTTCGGATTACTGTGTTAATGTTTTCTCCTTTCCAAGGTGTTGTTCTGATATGTTGTCATTGTTTTCAGGGGAGTGCTACATATCATGTATTCCAGACGGTTTTTCGGAACTTCCCACCTGAAAAAATAGTTCTTGCTGTATGAATTGAAAGTAAGTCAAATTCCAACGAAAGGTAGCGTCCCGGAATTAGCGACCAGGCTGCGTTTGTCGTTGAACAGCCTGCTTAGTCTTTCAGCGGATATCATCGGGCTGGTAGGTGCCTTTCTTCATAACATTTCACCTGTGTTAGATGGCGTACAGCGAAATATCTCCTTTCTGGAGGATTCTCAACACACAACTAGGCAAGTCGGTAGGATACAAGCGCGTATTTATGGAATCGCTTGATGGACTGTGTTGAGCTTAACGATCCAGAAAGACTGAAAGTTACGCAGTTGAGTGATCAGGCAAGGGACTTGCAGGATAGGGCGGCGTCCCTGAGTTTAGAAAGCGAGGATGTAGGTATGGGGCAGGAAATTTTAATCCGTAATCAACTCAGGGACGGTAAACCCTCCGAGGCCCGGGGTCTAGGTAGTCTGCCCTCCAATCATTTTGCTAAGTCACCCAATCCAATTATGTGCCTCCTGGCTGGTATTTTAGAATTTTCTGTTGATAGACTGAATCAAGTGCAGCAAGCATTGTGACTGTATGTGTGGTTTGAGTTTCATAATGATGCCTTACACGTACCGCAACCTTTAGCGAAAGGGACATTGGATACTTTGGTCTTGGAAACTCTGAGTCGTCAGGTACGTTCAGGGTTCTTAAAACAGGCATAAAATTGTCGGCACGTGCGCATAATGAGCTTGAGCTGGGTATTATTGGCAGGTTCAGGGACCGTCGGAGACGTTGAGCAACTACATTGAATGGACATAGCTTGGTACGCCCATTACAGAGTATGATAGCAGTTCTAACGTCTTATGGGCCATGTGACCCAAGGATCGATCACGTTTGGTGTTTGCTCGCCTTCCCACCAACTTTGGTGAGTTGCAAGAACTAGTAGACTCTGTCGAGGGCATAACTTTTGCTGATGAACAGTTTAGGGTAGATGTAGCTTTGACACTGCTACCTTCAGTTTCCATGGGTGGCAAACCCTCTCTCAAATTTGATTCACTGGCACGCAGACGTTTTTTTTTCGATGTGGCGGACACGATCGTCTTGTACGAGAGTGTCCGGTTGTGAAGGGCCCGATGCCTAACACCTGACCCTGAACCCCTTGGGATGCACGTATTCATTCTGCGACAGGATCGTCTCTCCCTTATGTTTGTGCACGTGCCGGAGAGGAACTTCTGTGCCGGTTATTGGACTCTTCTTGTTCTGTATCGTTGCTTGACTATAAGTGGTATTTGGATTCGGCCATTCGTGTAAATTATCTCCCGTGCACCCCTGACCTCAGAGACTTAATGTGGCCAATTGGTAGTAGTTGCCTTTGTTTGGGGAAGTGTGTGCTGGCTTGTCCATTTGCAATTTCTCTTGCCTGGTTACCCCCCTGTTTGTAAACGACTTATCAGTTGATTTGTTGCTCGGCTGTGGTATTAATCACGGAACGAGGTTGGTTGTTGATTTTGCTAGTCGTGCCTTAGTCTTTAAATTCTCGCGAGGTGAGAAGGGAGCCCTCTGTTCTAGTTGCCGTCCCACCGTTATTAATTCTGTAAGTCGTGAGATCTGGGAATTTGACGTGACTAAACTTCAATCGGATCAAGCCACGCATTTGTCTGTACCTCGTCTCCTACCTTATAAACGTCACAGAAGCTCTCCTGCGAAACTTGCAAAACAAGCACTCCTGGAAGAAAAAATATTGCGGATATATGGCTTTGCCACAGCCTGGATAATGTTTCCAGAATGAAACTTCCCGGCAGTTTAAAACTGTATGCTAATTTTGCGAATGTCGCAGGATAGGTTCTGTGAAGGTTGGGAGATAGGAGACGAGGTAATGGCGAAAGTAAAGCTGTAAGGACGGGTCGTGAGTCGTACTTGAGCAGCACACATGGCAGTCTGCCTTTGGCAGGGCAGAAGTGCGGACCGCGCTCTGCCGCCTACGCTGCTGCGCTCGCGGAGTGTTGGTCTTAATTCCTCGCTACTGCGCTTCTCAGCCGAACGAGCTATAATGGCCAACTCTTACAGGAAGAACTCTCTAAGTTCACCTTTTCAAACGAATACGCGTGACCCAAAGCACTGGTCATCGGACGCTTCCTACGCGAGGATTTGAAAATTCGCCGTGACGATCTCATGGGCACACACCTATCGATCTTTAGCGGAATCCTTTATGATAAGATGAATTCCGATGCTGCTTGAAACGAGATTATTTAACGGACGCGATATGGACTAAAATTTCGACACTCCAGCGGCAACGTCAGGTCTGTGGGGGTGGACCACGCAGGACTTGGCCTTCGACCTATTCGTGTATTCGAACTGTGTTACGAGTACATGGGGATGAAGTCATCGCAATGCTAAGCCCTGGGAGTCCACAGTCACGTAGCCGAGACATGAGCACAGTTTACGACGTATCCGGTGCTTAATATTGTGAGACACGTCCGAATAGATCTCAAACGTCACGTCCCATCGTACATTTCTATCGGCGGCTGCCGTGAGGTGGTGCTTGACGACGGACAACCTCGAACATGTTCCGGTTGCGGCAAAGAATGTCACGTACGTAATGAATGCCTGCAACGCCGCATCGCACAACTATGGCATGACGATACGATCACCTACCGAACCACAATCGCCCTTCCAATCAACTATGCGGTGACACTCCACCTCAAACCCTCACAAGAAACAGTTGATTAGCGCCTCTCTGGACCAATACATCTGGAGGCGTCACAGAACCTTGCCACCGGCAGTGCCGCCCGCGAACATGACCTACAGCCGGACACATCCATGCTAGAAGATCATAAGAATACCAGCAAGATTTTTATGGAGACTGAAGACCGCATCATAGCACCAGCAGCTTTTGTATCGGAACAACGCGAATTTCTTCCTTCCTCAGACAACGAAACACATTTCCGGAACCAAAAGCCGCCCAAAAGACGATAAAAACGACGCAAGATATCAAAATCGGCCACTGAGCCCCCTCTGCAGAACGAAGAGGTGGAGCATAAATCTGACGGAGTACAAGATAGCTCTTTTTCCTCTGCCTCGGAGACACGTCATCCACAAGACTATGAGCCGTCCAACAGAGATCCTGAGCAAGACCCGCGCCCAGAAGCCATGGAACATAGTACGTTCGTCGTCACCGAAGCAATTGAGCCGACTCAGCCAGCGCTGCCATCTCTCACCAATGTAGAAACTGACGGACATTTTTCATGGGCGGATGACGCTGATTCACCATCTCCATCCGATGCGGAAATGAGATCTGTTCCTCCGTCAGACCAATACTAAAATGGTGGATGTATCTACGACGACTTCTGCGACTACTATGGACTTCCACAATTCACCACGACAACCTTCACCAGCTACGAAGCTGTCAACATCACGGATCCCCCATCAGGCATACCGAATAGCTAATTTCAACACCAATAGTATCGGCTCCAAAGTTTAACTTCAACTGCTCTGCTACACGCTAAGAACAGCGGATATCGACATCGCCCTGCTACAAGAAATGAGGACAGCAACTTTGTCCGGGTGTTATGGATACAAGACGTACGCTGCCCCAGCTGCTATGGAACACACAGGCGAAGCCAACCTCCCCCGAGAAGGGATTGCAGTTTCCGATGTCGCATATCTCGCTACGGCGCAAGGGATGACCATAACAGTCGAGGGAATCAAAATCATAAATCCCTACGCCCCATCGGGCACTGATAAACGGACAGATCGCTCCCAGCTCTACGCAGAACATATCACACCTTTATTCCTCGCAGATACTATCATTTCATCAAACGTGGAGATTTCAGCTGTGTTCTCGAGCGTTCAGACCAATTCCCTCATTTCACCACATGTCCGGAACTTCGCTTCCTCGTCCGCTGACTTCGTCTCCTCGACACTTGGAGAGTGGTACACGGTGACCGCCCGGGAATACACACATCACGAGCCGCTCCGAGAGCCTAATCGACGGAACATATATGTCTCTGACGCCCTAAAACCAGTTCTTCTCGACGCAGATCGTTGGCCGTCTGCCTTTACGGATCATGACATCTACATCTGTACCATAAACCTACTCTCATAGACAATCAATATGGCGCAGTGTAAGACCTTGGAAACTCAACGTAACACTACTGCGGGACCCTGAATGTTGACAACAGGTCAACGACACATGGCACGCTTGTGCTCATCACGTTATGCGTTACGAGACCACACTACAATGGTGGTTACTGGGAGTCCAACCGGCCATCCTACGCACCTTGACATACTATGGCAGAGCCAAAGCCAGGTGGAATCACTACATCACACATTTCTGCTATAGCGCTCTACGCGAACTCATGTACGTTCCCTATCCCCGGACCATCAAAGCGAAGATTAACGCACCAAGGCAAAGATTTTAACCATGAACAGGTGCCGCCTAGAAGAAATTATACGAGCACGCGACCAAGATAGGATTAACGGTGAAGGACCTATGTATCATATTGTTCCAAATGTTCGCCAACGCCGACAGGCCTTAATGACAACTTCAGACCTACCTGATGGATGAAGGCTGACTTCGCAGGCTACCATTGCGGATGCCTTCACAACGCACTACAGACTTCTCTATGAAGGAGTACCTGTCGCTGCAGATGCCATTGCAGAGGTTGCCCAGGAGTTACATTGTACACTAAACTCCGTGGCTGCAACCCTCTTGACTGCAGAAGTGACCTCCGACGACGTACATTCCACTGTGGCCAAAGGATCACTGAATCGGTCTCCCGGCCCGGATGGTTTACCGCTCGAAGGTTTGAAAATCCGGTCGAAGTCGCGTTCATGGTTTCGGAAGAACTGACTTTCTTATAATATATGATTCGGCATCAGACCAGCCGCCGACGCGATTTTATTCATTCTCTCACCACAAATGATAGACATGTCGTAACGGCGGAAGATGATGTAGTGTATATCTTACCCTAGTGCTATGTAGACATCTACGACATGAAACCTTTTACGACCCACTCGTCAGCATCTTGGATACAACACTTACACCTGAACATAATACAACGCTCTTAGCTGCCTTTCAGTCTAAGGAAGTTCACAAACTTATTGTGGGATCGCCTTCTCAAACGTTCCCGGTCTAGATTGACTTCCCAAAGAATTTTCCATGCGCTATTGGCCGTTTTTGGGTTCTACATTTACCTCCCTTTCGAATTATGCGTTACAGGGTAGAGTAGCGCCGACCTTGTTCAAAGTGGGAAAAATTGTTTAAATCCCGAAACGCACTTGACCGGCTGCCCCTGATAGCTTTCTCCCGCTTACTTTGTTAAACTTTGATTATAAGACTGTGGCGAGGGCAGTTAATAGTAGGATGACGGCTCTGATGAGGACGATTGTTGCAAAACATCAAAGCTGCGTACCTGGTCGTACCATTCTTACCCTTATAGTCGTGTGTCGTGACATGGTTTCGGTTGATGCTGTAACTTCCGTCCCATGTGCCCTTGCTTTTCTAGACTTCGATTCATTTGATCTTGTTAATCACGACTTCCTGCTTCGGATTCTGGGGGCAGTTGGTTTCAGTGTTGATACACGGCGAGTGCTCTCAAATCTGTTTGCGGGTATTTCGGCTTCGGTGGTTGTAAATGGCCAACTGACGCCCCCAATAAATATCCGTAGGAGTGCCTCATGGAAGCCCGCTGTCAATGACTTTGTTTATGTATTTGTGTTGTCTCTGGAGCCCGGCCGGAGTGGCCGTGCGGTTCTAGGTGCTGCAGTCTGGAGCGGAGCGACCGCTACGGTCGCAGGTTGGAATCCTGCCTCGGGCATGGATGTGTGTGATGTCCTTAGGTTAGTTAGGTTTAATTAGTTCTCAGTTCTAGGCGACTGATGACCTCTCTGGAGCCCCTACTTCGGATGATAGCATCCAGGCTTACAGGTTGGACGCTTTCCGGCGGGACTATAGGTGTTCTTGCATACGCGGAGCAGGTGATGGTTCTGCTTCGCAATCCTGCTGGGATACCTTGACTGTAGGCTGTAATCGTTGATTTTTGTTGGTTTTCAGGTGCAAAACTTAATGAAGGTAAATGCAAGCTGCTTCTCTTACAAGGTTCTAATGACGCGGTTGTTCCGTGGGCTACTGCTGCGGATCGGCATACTTCTCTAGGTATCATCATCAATCGTTGTCCACTCAAAATGGCGGCGCTTAACTGGAAGTCTGTTACGGAAAAAATTCAGGAAGCGATATTAGAGCATGAAAGGCGTTCTCTTACTCTGCTCCAGAAAGTCCGAATACTGGATACATATGTCTTACGAAAAGCTTACTATGTGACCCAAGTTTATCCGCTTCCCTCGATGATGGAAAAGAAACTACAACAATTGTCTGGTCGTTTCTTATAGAAAAGACATATATTTCGCTTAGGTATGAGGTGATCACGAAGCCTCGTTTCTCTGGGGTGCTGGATCTGACTGATATACGAAGGAAGACGCAGATACTATATGTGCGTCGTACTGTTTTGACGATGACTCAAGAAACTCACACATTCACGTCTCATTAATTTCTCTGTGTCCGTCCTGCTGGTCGTGAACCCCCTATTTATGTTGGTCGCATACATTACAAGTTGCGGTGAGCTACTTAGGAGCTGACGTCTTACAGAGACCAGTCCTCACCATGAAATTCCTAAAGACTAGTTGGGAAGCAGTCCCGTGCCCGAACTTCGTTTAAAGAGGCTCACCGAAAACCACCTGGACAACAATTTGGTTCAATATCAGTCTTCCGATTCTGCCGATGCGCGTAGCGTCGTCGTGGTATAAGGTAGTAAATAACTTGGCCCAACGAAGGAGCGACTTTTCCGTATTAGGCTTAGTCACACGGATTTATCTCCAGATACGATACGACATCGCTTTACTTGTCATATAGCAACTGGTTTTGGATCAGGTCACAAATGACTTTCCTTACTTTATCTTCTGTGGCTGCATACTCTACGGACATCAAATTGCGCCCAGATTCTTCTTTCTTTCTACGGTTAAAATCCCATACCGTTATGTGGTTGCTGGGACACTTCGCTCATTATGTTGTAGAAGGCGTTGGGAAAGATCACATGAACTTCACACAGTACATGGTCACTGGCTATTGGACATGCTTGCGAACGCTTCGATATCGAGACTTCTTTGCCAACATCTTGAATCCTGTTTGCCGTCAGGAGGGTGTTAGTTAATTTAATTTTTCTGGTAAGATTTTTTCTTTGTTATCTATGTTCCCATCTGATTTGCTTGGGCTTGTCCTCTCCTAGTTTCCCTGTTCGTTTTATTTTGTATATTGACTCAGCATCACTCCAGATCTATTGTAAAATGTGTATAGAGGATATATAGATACACATGAGGGTCTACAATTCCTGCACTCAAATTGGGATTTTCTTACTTTATTATTTCGAATGTAATCTGGTTCCGTTTTCCTTCTACTCTTAAATTCTATTACAAACTATAAAAATAAAGAAAAATGCAAAGTAACGAAAAATTAAGAAATTCGTAAAAAATACATATAAAAATAGTTGATACATATAACGTGAACTTGGTGATTCTTTGTGGGCTATATTCTCGGCTTATTGTTATTATTTCCTCCCTTTCTCAGACGTTATGTCTGGTTAAAAATGGAAAGTGACGCGGACCTTGATCAAGCGTGACTTCCTTTTAACTGTACGGTATATGTTACATTGCATTTAGGAACTTTTGGGTAATTGAATATGTATCAAGAATTACAGATTTCTGTAGTTGTATAATTACGTTTGGATGTAGCTGTATTGCGCTGATGTACTAGTGTATATTGTGTGGTATGACTCCTGTAGTTGATAGTATAATTGGTATAATCTCAACTTCATCCCGATGCCACATGTCCTTGACTTCCTCAGCCAGTTGGATGTATTTTTCATTTTTTTCTCCTGTTTTATTCTGTATATTTGTTGTATTGTGTATGGATATTTCGATTAGTTGTGTTAATTTCTTCTTTTTACTGGTGAGTATGATGTCTGGTTTGTTATGTGGTGATGTTTTATCTGCTATAATGGTTCTGTTCCAGTATAATTTATATTCATCATTCTCCAGTACATTTTGTGGTGCTTACTTGTATGTGGGAACGTGTTGTTTTACTAGTTTATGTTGTATGGCAAGTTGGTGATGTATTATTATGTATTATCCTTGCTACGTTGTCATGTCTTCTAGAGTATTCTGTATTTGCTAGTACTGTACATCCGCTTGTGATGTGATCTACTGTTTCTGTTTGTTGTTTGCGAAGTCTGCATATATCTGTTGTGGTATTGGGATCTCACTGTATATATTGCCTTTTCTCAGCCATGTGTTGGATGCACCTTGATCGATGTGTGGCTGTATTAGATGATACGGGTGCTTGTCATGTAGTGTTTTCTTTTTCCAATTTACTTTCTTCGCATCTGTTGATGTTATGTGATCTAAAGGGTTGTAGAAGTGAGTATGAAATTGCTATGGTGTAGCTGATGTATTTATATAAGTGATTGCTTTGTGTATTTTGCTAGTTTCTGATCGTTCTATAAAGAATTTTCTGAAATTGTTTGCCTGTCCATAATGTAGGTTTTTTATGTCGATAAATTGTCTTCCTCCTTCCTTCCTGCTTAATGTGAATCTTTCTGTTGCTGGATGTATGTGATGTATTCTATATTTGTGGCATTGTGATCATGTAAGTGTATTGAGTGCTTCTAGGTCTGTGTTACTCCATTTCACTACTCCAAATGTGAAGGTCAATATTGGTATAGCATAAGTATTTACAGGTTTTCTCTTGTTTCTTGCTGTCAGTTCTGTTTTCAGTATTTTTGTTAGTCTTTGTCTATATTTTTCTTTTAGTTCTGCTTTAATATTTGTATTATCTAGTCCTATTTTTTTGTCTGTATCCTAAATATTTATGGGCCTCTGTTTTTTCCATCGCTTCTATGCAGTCGCTGTGATTATCCAATATGTAATCTTTTTGTTTAGTGTGTTTTCCCTTGACTATGCTATTTTTCTTACATTTGTCTGTTCCCAAAGCCATATTTATATCATTGCGAATACTTCTGTTATCTTTAGTAATTGGTTGAGTTGTTGATTTGTTGCTGCCAGCAGTTTTAGATCATCCATGTATAGCAAATGTTGATTTTGTGTTGGTATGTTCCGGTAATATTATATCCATAATTTGTATTGTTTAGCATATTGGATAGTGGGTTCAGGGCAAGGCAGAACAAGAAAGGACTTAATGAGTCTCCTTGGTACATTCCATGCTTAATCTTTATTGGCTGTGATCTGATATTATTTGAATTTGTTTGGATATTAAGTGTGGTTTTCCAATTTTTCATTACTATGTTTAGGAACTGTATTAATTTAGGATTGTATATTTCGAATATTTGTAGTAACCATGAGTGGGGTACACCATCAAAAGCTTTTTGGTAATCAATGTATGCGTAGTGTAGCGACCTTTGTTTAGTTTTAGCTTGATATGTCACCTCTGCATCTATTATCAGTTGCTGTTTACATCCTCGTGCTCCTTTGCAGCAGCCTTTTTGCTCTTCATTTATAATTTTGTTCTGTGTTGTGTCATTAATTTCTGTGTAATGACTGAAGTTAATATTTTGTATATTGTTGGTAGGCATGTTATGTGGCGATATTTCGCTGGGTTTGCTGTATCTGCTTGATCTGTATGTTTCAGATAAGTTATTCCTTGTGTAAGTGTATCAGGGACTGTGTATGTGTCTGCAATGTAACTGTTAAATAATTTAGTTAGATGTGAATGTGTTGAGGTGAACTTCCTTAGCCAGAAATTTGCTATTTTATCTTTTCCAGGGGCTTTCCAATTGTGTGTAGAATTAATTGCTTGGGTGACTTCATGTTGCAAAATCATCACTTCGGGCATTTGTGGTATCATCTTGTATATGTCTGTTTCTGCTTCCATCCAACGTGCATGTCTGTTATGTTGTACTGGGTTTGACCATATGTTGCTCCAGAAGTGTTCCATGTCTGTTATGTTTGGTGGATTGTCTATTTTAATGTGTGTGTTATCTATTGTCTGGTAAAATTTCTTTTGGTTTGTGTTGAATGTTTGGTTTTGTGTCCTATTTTCACTTCTTTTGTATCTTATAAATCGTTTGGCCCATGCTTGTACTTTCTGCTTCTTTTCATCTAATTAGATGCTTTTTGTGAGATTTTGCCTAACCTTTTTCGTTTTTTGTCTGATATTTCATTTCTTATAAATTGTGTTAGCTGTCTGATGCCTTTTCTCAATTTTTCTGTTCTGATCTGTAGTCTGTGTTGCCATGCTGGTTTTGACGGTTTCTTCAGTGTGTTGGTTGGTTCTGATCTCTGCCTAGTGTGTATATTTAGTGTAGTGAGTGCTCCTATATAAACCAGTAGTTGTAACTCTTCCATAGTTGTATTTTCATTTATTTTGTTGTGTATGTTTGTGTTGATAGTATTTATTGTTGTTTCGACTTGTGGGTTATTTGGTGGTCTATTAAAGAATGGTCTAATGTCTGTATTTGTGGCTTTGTATTCTATATACGTCAGCTGAAATTCTTCCTCTATATCTAACATGTGTGTCACTTCGTGTTCTATTTGTGCTTGTTCTGGTGGCTGTCTTAAGATTTTGTTTTCCTCTGATTGTTTAATTGATGTGTGTTGTTCTTTGTTTGTTTGCTCTGGGAGGTTTGAGTCCATTACTGTATTTCCTTCTTCTGATTGCACATTATTTTGTTCCAGTATTTGTTGTACTTGATGTTTGATGTTTTCTAATTCTTACTGGGGTATCTTGTTATTTTTTGTTATCACACGGATCTAGCTAGTCAGCTAGTCGTTGTTCCGTTAAAAATTTTAATTCTGGGTATGTGATAATAAATGTTGTGTATACTTGTGATCTGTATCCATTTGTGTTGGTTCCTAAGTTTGTTGCTTGGTAATAACAGAACATGAGGTGTCTGTTAACTTCATCTGACCATCTCATCCTCTGTCTGTTTTCCTTCTAGAGTGGTTGCAGGAAGCGTATCCTGCAAAACACCTCTATTTGGATTTAAATCATTTTCCATGTGGCTAGCAGGGTCATTACCATTGTGGACGGGCATAGGGTTCAAGCGTCGTCCCCAACCATGACAGCGCTTGTCCGAGGCTTCTTTAGTTGTGTCCTGAACCAACTAATCACACTAAAAGGAGGGTTAGCCCTATTAGTGGTTTGTTCTTTTCGTCGGCTTTTACGACTGGCAGAACGTACCAAAGGCCTATTCTTCTCCCGGGCCTCCATGGGGTTTATTATTATTATTATTATTATTATTATTATTATTATTATTATTCTGTTATCATAGTTACTTTTTTCTCCCACTAGCACCTGACGTTGTATGACGATTTGACAATGGTCTACTGAAGTGTCATGATAGTACCAAGTCATTATGATAAAAGAAAGACAGATGATAAAGCACTTTCCCTCGAAACGCAAAGGTCCCGAGTTCGAGTCTCGGTCCGCACACAGTTTTAATCTCCCAGGAAGTTTCATATCAGCCCGCATTCCGCTACAGAGTGAAAATTTCATTCAAGGGCACTGATAACCCGTCGTTTGAGCTTTTTAAAACAGACATCATAGTGTTCCTCCTCTGTCAATTTATACACCGGACGATACATTATTGTTTATATACACTAATGCCAGTTCCTGACTTAAACAGGTTGATTTGAAAAGTGGGACTTTCCTATCGGATATGTTGTTTTCCTGTGTGTAGGCTTTGGTACAAAGCTGCTAATACAACACCGTCGAAATAAATCACATGCTATCGATCATGGCACTTGTTGTAACATCCGTCGCCTATTCAAATATCCCTTTGTAAAATGTTGAAACTATAGCCCCTGACGATCATCGTGCCGAGTTATACAGACTAATCCTAATAATTCCGATTCAGAACTGTAGAAGGTTAAAAACTGCAGCAGTTTTTAGGGGATCGCAAATTATAGGGAAAAGTAGATTAACTGTGTGCAGCAAATTGATCCAAATAGTTTTGGTGAAGAATCCCGAAGAGTTGAATTTTGAAAAGTTCGGGGTCTTGCATTGTGCGGGAGGTAACCACCTTCTCTTGAATGTTTGATATTATTCTTATTTTCACATGCACTATGGAATTCTTCATGAAATGTTATACTAAACTCTCTGTTGTTATCTCATCAATTCTAAGTAGGAAATAGTGTTGTTTAAAGTGACTTACTTTTCGGTAGCAGGTCGTAGCAATAATACAGCTTCTGTACATTAGCATACAAGTACAAAGTGTTGTCTGCCTCCACACATATGGCATCTTTGTCTTGTGCAGGCGAGCTCTCTGTGGTTGGTTGTGGGTTGGCGACGGTGATCGACTCTCCTGGTTGTCCGTGGACCTCCACCACTGCTACCAGGGCTGAAGAAGTTAATGAACATAATTACAGAATGCGGTTTTGTGTACTGGGTGTTAGTGCCACTATCATTTAACAGTGCATCAGTACTGTCTGGCAATGTGACTCCACTCTCTGCTAATGTGCAAATATTGGGATACAATGCACTCTAAGGACTTATAGCACGACTATGGCGCTTGTTAATATACCTCCACTGGACGGTAATGATGCTCTATTGGCTGGCAGTGTGAGTCTGAGGCTGGTAGCCTCCATGACGTACTTGAAAACCAATGTGACTACAGTCACGTAAGTTACAGTAGGACAATACAGAATATTTGTGACATTATTTAGAAAACCTGAAGACGTACTGTCTCGCAACACGAGAGCCTCACAGTTTTATGCAAATACGACAGACAGAAAGGAAATTACCTTTCCCACTTAGCAAACAAAAGATTTACAGATGTAGAGCGAATGAGGCAATGAATAATAAAATCAAGTGATAGCTTTGGTTACAGGTATTTTGCCCAGAGAATTTTTTTTCAAGCATGAGGAAATGAATGACAGTACACATAACATACTCTGTAATTTTCTCAATCCCTGATAGATTCGTTGCGTTAATTCATTCACAGTCCAACGTAACACACGCTGGCGAGCTATTCAGCCATCTAAACTTTTTGGAACTTTAGAGTTGTACGTTTTGACTTGGCTGAAGAGCCGAGGGAAGGGCAGATGGCTGCGCCAGCTTCGTTAGCCACGTTCCCACCGGCGAGCAAGCTGCCGATGACATGATATCAGTAGTTTTTGCAGGCATGGAAGAGATGAGGTGAGCGCTAAATTACACGGAAGACGCTACCTACCATCACTAAATCCTCACATCCATGTTTATCTTATTTATAGAATTATTATACTTAACTTTTTTTTACATTGTGGAAACATGCCAGATCATCATATTCTCCACACTTACTCGGAACATGACATTCCTCATACTTCACGATTAGTAAAAGAGTCATATGTAAAACTTATAACGTTATTTTTGCTTATGTAATTAAATATTAAATTTTGTCCATATGAAATATTCTCATCACTTGAAAGTGTTTAATTATACGTAATGTAATATCAGCAGTGGTTGAGCGGTTCTACGCGCTTCAGTCTGTCACCTCGTGACCGCAGCGGTCGCAGGTTCGCATACTACCTCGGGCGTGGATGTTTTTGATGTTCTTAGGTTGGTTAGATTTAAGTAGTTGTAAGTTCTAGGGGACTGATGACCTAAGCCATTAAGTCCCATAGTGCTCAGAGCCATTTGAACCATAATAGTAGCGTTGAATATAGAACTAAGACGCTTCTATCCCACAGGCTACCTTTCCTTCGTAGCTTCTTTAATGAGTCATTACTTGATCAATTATCATAGGCACTTGTGTACAAATTTAATGTTTTATTTAATTATGTGTAAACTATTAAACATTGGAAAATGTACGTTATCTTAGGGGAACGGAAGACGAAGACTTTAAATTCGACATAGATGTTATAATTATAACGTCTACATGTTTCATAATGTTGGTGCATAAGTTTGAAGCGTTTTTGTTTTTCATGTTGGTATTCCAGTTGCTATGGATATCTTTATCGAATGTCATTTTGTATTTCTAGTTCACTGTTGCCATCTGCATTTACAGAGTGTCAGTTTGTCATTTGGAGATGATGAGTGGAGCTGTAGATGCAAGAAAATGGAGTGCCAAGTGCAGAAATCGGAACATTCCCGGCGTATTCATTTGTTTAAACTCAATAGATGGGTGACAGCAGTGGAAGAAGACAGTTACATTTGCACAGGGTATAGGGATAATGCTACTGGACAGAGCAATGAAATGGTTACCTCGTTGTACGAGGATCGTTTTGACAGTAGTGATTCCATGTTCAGGAAGACGTTCGGGTTTGATGAAGATAGTTTAAACGCATTATTTCACAAGTACCCACGTCAGTTTACTCATTAACTCGGAAATATGATAAACTGTGATTATTCCACCATCGTACGACAGTTGCATGCAATGGAGCAGCTTCAAAGTCGTGTGTATTGGTACCAGATGCTCAGAGTCAAAATCACAAAAATTAGTGGACGGCCATATGTCCATCTGTGCTTGCTCGTCGTCAATTGTCTCGTGAACAGAACCTATTATTCCTACACTGTGTCGTTACTGCAGATTAGAAATGGTGCCTTTATGCTAACATAAGGAAAAGAAACAATTGGTTGAGCTAAAAAAAAGAAGCAACTCCCTGTAAAAAGACCTGCACGCACCCACGAATGATGTTACACATGTGGTGGAAGAGCGATGGAGCAACCATCTCTGCTGGCATTTATTCTCAACAGCTGAGATATCTTGCAGACGTAATGCAAGAATAACGACCAGCAGGACTGCGTGAAGTGATGCTACTTCAGATAACCCGCGTCCACATTGTGCTAGACTGACAAGAAACACTATGCAAGAGTTGGGTTGGGAAGCAATTACGCACCATCTTATTCATTCGATGTTGTGCCATCAGTATGTCTCGTTTTCCGCTTTCTATCGAACAACGTTCATGAAACCTGCTTGCCGGATGAAAAGGCACTCCGAATATGGCTCAAAGAGGTCTTCGCCTGAAAAACCACTTGATTTCTGTAGTCGCTGAATAGAAAAGTTACCCTAGTATTGGCAGACTGTTGTAAACAGTGAAGGAGAAAATATTACTGGCTAAAGCCTCTGTTATGTGTATCTGTTCTGTTTACTAAAATTATGGAAAAACGGTACCAACATATGCAGCAACCCAATTTATTGGGTCCATAGGTCCACTCTCTAAATACTGCGTTCGTTGTGAGTTTCGGTAGTGAATCCGAGGACTTATAAGTCCGAGAGGGCAGTAACTCGTTGTCGTTGTGAGCTGAGGGGTCATTCCGCTCAGACTGTCACGCTGTGTGGAACGGTATTGCAGCTAGTTTGTATGTTGGGGTGGTGTCAGTGGTTTTACGACCTATGAAGTGATTGTAGAGTGATAAGCGGCTACTCATGTACTTGAACAATTCTTAACGCTTACAAAATCTTAAGTCAAATGTGATTTGGGTGCGGCTGGTCCCGGCGGAGGTTCGAGTCCTCCCTCGGGCATGGGTGTGTGTGTTTGTCCTTAGGATAATTTAGGTAGTGTGTAAGCTTAGGGACTCATGACCTTAGCAGTTACGTCCCATAAGATTTTACACACATTTTTTGAGATTTGGAAACAGTGAGGCTGCTGTGACATTAATATTTCGTGATGGTTAGACGGCGTACGGTTTTGGTCTTTGACTGATTACAGTCAGAGTAGTGGAACAATACCAATACAAACCCACATTTCATCCAGTCTTCATCATCATCAATGTGTCCAGATAATTTATAAATCTCTCTACCTACATTATACCCTGAACAAAGAGATCTACATCTAAAGATACATCACTACCTTGGCATTGCTGGAATTCACACGTAAATGCCTGGCAGAAGAGTCATCGAACCACTTTTTTACTTCACTGTTCCTCTATTGGACCATGTGGGAGTTGATTTACGACGCCATACTCTCCTACCACCTGAACAGCAAATGATTTATGTCATCCTCATCCTCCCCTTGCCACAATAGGGAAAACTTGGTTGTAGGACAGACAGTAGATCATGTATGATACTTTGAAGTCAAAATAGGGCTACGATTAAAATTCAGGATTAGTTGTTCCTAATTAGATAACCTCTTAATGTCTCCCCCATCCCTCTCGGACAAGTTAAGTTCAAGGAGAAATATTCTCCCTGTTCCGCCTAGATGATATCCGATATGACAGACCCCATCTAACATCGCAAATCCAATATAGGCAACGAAGCGTCGCAGGGCAGGTGGAATTAACCATGAAGGGCTTCTTGCAGTAATTCAAACGTCACCCCTGTTCAAATTAAGTCTGTCTATATGGTATCACCATCAAGTATGGCAATGAAAATGGTGACCGGCCAAAGGATGGTTACCTAAATGACCTGTACTTAGCAAAAAACAACTCGTGCACTCATTTATCATAACATCTACAATATCGAGAGTTGTGGTATGATTTACAAGGCCACTTAAACAAAATTCCAAAATTATTTATTTTAGTTTCATAGCAATTAGACTGTGTAAGCATAGTACATTTTTCGTATTTTTAACGTCCTGCCCCACATATATTGTTACATGATACAGTAGTGACAACACACTTGACACAAAGAGTTATTTTAAGCACGGTGATTCATTTTGTAAGTTGCAATATGGATGGACTTTAACTGATTTTAGTACCTTCATGCTACACGTTAGTTAACCTGTGTGAGAAAATTACACTAGTTGTATGTTTAATAAGAGTTCTTTACATGGTCAAGAATGGTAGGATGGAGGGTGTAGGCGGGAGGGGAAGCCGGTCTCTAGTATGCCTTTTCATGCTTGCTACCCTTTTCGAGGCGTGTTGTATTGCATTGCAGTAGTTAACATGCAACAGAAAAAATAAGGCAACATGTTGAGCATTATAAGGGCTCCCAGATATGCTTTAGAGTCACACATACTTATTGCGTGTTATATTTATTTAGAAACTGAAGAAGAAACGTTTGGTAATATGAAGCGTGGATGAGGAACGTTCGTGTATGTTTACTTCAACAAATATCACGCTAACAGCACGCAGCATAAGTTGTACGTCTTCGCCTACTGAACTATGTCTTCAGTAGCACTACATGTGTTTGTATTCCAAGTATAACGTATTTTGATAAAAAGATTTATATGATACGCATGTAGTGCCCATACAAATTTAGCGAAGCAAACCGTTTAATATTCCCCAACTTCAATGAACCAAGGCTTATTACTGTCAGCGGAGCTGTTTATTTAAAGTGTTTAGTTGTAACGTAGGAATGTATGGAATAAACTGTCGCAATTGCATCTACTTATCAGTAACCAAGAATATCCTCTGAAATCCAGAAAGATTCTGTTATACGAATCGATTTAGACACAAAATGCTTTGCCATGAACGAAGTCCCTTATTAAGATTCTGATCCATTGCATAAATTCGAGATCTTAATTGTCTGTTGCTGCTCTAGTTCAATCCCATAGATTCATAGAAATTTTTTAATCCCCTATATTCGTTGAAGTATCGACAAGTGTCGTCTTTCTCCTAATAAATATATAAATATGTGCTGTCATCGCGCTCTTATACATCCAATGCAGACAAGTTTTGCTGCAAATTCCGTTTACTTTCACTGAACGATTTTTTTTGTCCTAAGAGCATCTATAAAATTGGTTTAATATTTCTGAACTATTGTGATATATTCCAAAAATATACATTCCAAAAATATTATCCAAAACAGCAGCATTTACATTCCATGGTTTAAATTTTCCGTTTTTTTTAATTACAATGAGGAGATAAAAAGAGGACCACAAGGAAGTAGAGGGAGAACAAGCATACAATCAGACACCATATCTAAAAATTATGTTATTTCCTACAATATTCTAAACTGGGAAAAAATTCGGGAAACGAGTTGCGCTACGTATGTAAAACAATAAATGGTGAAGGAACTTTATTGTTGTATAATTGAACTGGAACCCGTCTTTTCATTAAGCCAACAAGGGAGATATTGCTACTAGTTCCAGTTTGTATCATTTATGAGACTCATACTTCACTGTTTGTCTACTGTTAAAAGATTGCAACTCCAAACGTTAACGTCGCGGTATCATGTAGCTATTAAATGGGAGAACCATGTGATCTAAACTGGTGCCAGAGGCAGGGTTAGTATGAGACTGTTCTGAATGATTCAAAGAACCGACTCGTAGAGGAATATCTTACATGATCCAGTAACAGACAGGATCTAATAACAGACCGGAATGGGTTTACGTAAAGGAGAGACTGTCACTATAAAGCAGTTAAGGCTTCAATGACTCCAAGTGTAAAAACGAATAAAAAGACGTTACGAGATAAATGAAAATATTGCTCCTTATCAGAATAGCAGGAAATAAACTGGAGTGTATTTGAGCTGTCACCATCGAATATTCATCTGCTCTGATGAAAAAGATGTGAAGCACAAATGGATGAAATCTAAAAGTACTGAAAACGCATCTCAACTTGTAAATACCAAGTTGGCTTGCGATGGATCGCAAAGACTAACCACAGTTCACGTGGTATGTTACGAAGCCCGCCCTAAAAGAACGAGAACTTCAATACAGATTTAAACGGCGGCAGAGCCTTGTTAACCATCACAAGATGAAGGTAACCATGTGTTTGAAATTAAAATGTCACTAACCGATATGATCAAAAATCTTAAGAAGTATCGGACCCGAAAATGCGTCTACACTACCTATTCAGTCACCTTTTGGTAGTACTGGCACATAAATAGAAGTTCATAAAGGGAAGGTCGAATTACTGAATTCGGTCTTTCGAAACTGTTTCATCATGGAATGAAGGCTAACCCAATTATCCCATAGCGCTCATTTGGTCGACGTGGACATAATTGACGCGCATAACAGAAACCAAAATTGCTCAATAGTGTAAAAGTAGAAAATCATATGGACCTGGGAGATACTTGTAAGATATGCAGAAAATTCTTCCCTTGGAGCAGAAGTTTATCGTAAATTGCAGGACCAACGAAGCTTTCCAATCGATTTGAAAAAGCGAACGTGATTGGAAATTGGAAATTTGTTGTAAGTTCCCATGGGACCAAACTACTGTGGTCATAGGTCGATAGGTTTACACACTACTTAATCTAACATAACTTACGCTAAGGACAACATACACACTCATGTCCGAGGGAGGACTCGAACCTCCGGCAGGGGGAGCCGCGCGAACCACGGCAAGGCGCCTCACACCGCGCGGCTAACCGCGCGGCTGCGCATGATTGAAGGTCTAAATCGCTAACGTACAGAGTGATTGAACACGTTTCACATTCACTCATTATGACTATTTTTGGACGACGAGAATCTTCTCCATTAGAAATTCACATGAATTCTGCAAACAGAAATCTCGTGATAGCTCAGCTCCAGAGCGTGGACAATGTTGCCCACATTAGTTCCTCGTTTCTTTAATTATTCCGAAAGATATTCGATACAGATATGTGTCGCTGTAGATATAACAACACATAGCTATTAACGGAACAAAATCGACAGTTGGGAAGACAATTTCAAGAGCACCCAAAAGAAGGGCGACGTAGTCACTAGTGTTCACACTACACAGTGTTAAAAAAAGTATTCTATATTTAGAGAGGTGGCACTTTGGATTATAACATGGCCAAAATGTCAAGTAGATATGTTCTCTGAAATTCATGCCTCAAGAGCTCTGAGCACATACTGATTTTTCAAAAGTGGTTCAAATGGCTCTGAGCACTATGGGACTTAACATCTGAGGTCAGCAGTCCCCTAGAACTTAGAACTACTGAAACCTAACCAACCTAAGGACATCACACACATCCATGCCCGAGGCAGGATTCGAACCTGCGAACGTAGCGGTCGCGCGGTTCCAGATTGGAGGGCGTAGAATCGCTCTACCACAGCGGCCGGCTATTGATCTTTGTTACTGTGAGAGACGTCTGTTATAGCGCAGGACGAACGACCTACGGAACGCAGTAAACAAATGAACACGTTCCTCTGTTATTGTCTGTGAATACAACATGCAATAAACATCTGTTAGTGTTTTTGCTCCAAACCGTATTCACAATTCTGGGTAAGTGGAGCACATTCCTTAATTCTAACAGGACCAATTCGTATTTTTAATAGCTTGTGTCAAAAATTTATGTTACACTTTTTACTCTGAACTTGCCAGCGCTAAGGAAGCGTGTTATTACAGAGCGATGGCTCACAAGCATAGGATGTACGCAGCAGCAAGCAGATTACATTACGAGCTCTGTTTGTAACACTACAACCCGGTGCCTCACGTACTCTTCACTTACTTCATGTCCGGAATTCAAAACAATTTTCTTGAACAACATATATTTATTAATTTTGTCAGTAATTAGTATCATGAAAATATAATTTATGCTAAAAGAATAAATAAGAAATAATTATGTCAAATCGCTGTAGCAAATACGTTGACAATGTCGGAGATATTTTATTGCACGAAATACGAGAAATATATTTCATGCAACAATAACTTCGTCGGGTTGAGAGAGCGGGTAGAGATGAGTTGTGAAGTTTCTGTGTTCTGGTATAGACGCGAGTGTTGGCGCGGAAATGCCAAATGGAGATTGTGATGGAAATGGTTTTATTATAAGAGGCAAGGCAAAATAGTGAGCGAGCACGTGTATGGGCATAGTACACGGTCGCTAGAAGGTTTTTGAAATTAATGAAGACTGCTGCGTGTCGTAGCATAATTATAATTAACATTATTGCAACCCATATTGACGTATTTAGTGTTCATTTTACGGATCTTTTCTACATCTAAGTTCACACAGTTCATTTTGCTTATTTCCTGCATTATGTGCCTTGCTCACTATTTGCAGGATTTCAGAATTCGGTCTAACTTCAGTAAAATTTTCATTTATTACGTTTTTTCATTTCTGCCATTGTTGTACGCAGTAAACACTCATGCAGTAACAATTAGTTTGTAACTGACTATATTCGAAAGGTAATCTTCGGATTAGATACCTTGTTTCTGTTAATAATTTAACCGGTTGTACACATGTCACAATAAATCTTTTTATGCACTAAAGAGTATAGGTGCGATATACACCGTTACATAGAAACCAAATAATGTGGTCTCATTTGTTTTCTCATTTTTACTGCATTCTGTAGACAGTTAGAAATAGCAAAGGGTTTACAGTAGACGAGAAGTGCTTCGCAGTAGCAAGGATGAACAAATGCTCATGCCTCTTAAGGTGTGCATTTTACATACCATGTTTATTGGAATTTTTTGTTGTTTTCGTCCATATAACACTCACTCGAAACATGGAATACATTTTTAACACCCTGTATATAAATGATTTAGTGACAACGGCAGAAGGTTCATGAGATACATCGTGGACGATACTGTTGTCTGTAGTGAGGCTGCAACGTCTGAAGACTGCAGGAAAATTAAAATCTACGGAGGCTGGACGATTAGGGGAGATGTTGGAAGTTAATCACGTACGTAATTAAGTATAATGCATTGGGCATAAATAAGTGAAGAGATCCACTACTGTTAAATTACACTAATTGTGACCAATCTCTGGAACTAGAACGTGCCTAACACTGACTGTCCGAAGTGACATGAAGTGGAACGACCAACCAAAACCGGTTGCAAGAAAAGCCATTGCCAGTGTTAGAATTATTGGAAAATTCTTAAGACAGTATAATTCTCCCACGAAAGAGATAGTTTGCAAAAAAATCTCTCAGTAGGTCCCCGAATACTTCTCATTCGTCTGGAATCGATAGAACAGACACAGAGAAGATACAGTTACGTTTAAACAAGGAGATGCTTGACGAACTCCACTTGTCATCACACCGATATTTGGCAACACCTGACACAGTGATACAACATTATGAGTTTCGATTCTACCACTGCATTCCCGTTTAGTCATTTTTCATGCAAGCTGCTATTTCATCCATAAAGCGAATTTAACTTTATGTCGGTCACTTTTTCTCTACAGTCATTGTTTGGTTAGGACAACTGAATTCTCAGCAAACAATAAAAGTGTGCTACTCACATTTTCTGGTATGTGGTTCGATAATTTCTACATTCACAGCTCATTCATTCCTCAGTTTGGTATCCTGTATATTTTCCTATCTTGCGCTACCCTATTCGCCTTGCAAGCCTGTAAAATCCATCATACTTCATTGTCTGTTTAGCGTTGTTTTCGCCTTCGCGTGGCGCTTCTAATTTTCCATTCGATTGCTCTCTAACTACTCAACGGTGTATAAGTACTAATCTGATACACGCCACGCGGGATTAGCCGAGCGGTCAAAGGCGCTGCAGTCATGGACTGTGCGGCTGGTCCCGGCGGAGGTTCGAGTCCTCCCTCGGGCATGTGTGTGTGTGTGTGTGTGTGTGTGTGTGTGTGTGTGTGTGTGTGTGTGTGTTTGTCATTATGATAATTTAGGTTAAGTGATGTGTAAGCTTAGGGATTGATAACCATAGCAGCTAAGTCCCATAAAATTTGACACACATTTTATTCTGATACACATAATATTGGTAACTGCTCAGGTCATACTATAAAAGCACTGAAATTATTGATATAGACTACAAGAACACCTTTCGTCAAGTACCTATGCACTACACGGCTCGCGAGCACCAGTGAATGGAACAGTCCTAGAACACTCGATACTCTAAGCTGTTTTCTGACTATTACCTCGACAGTTGCGGCAGTGATCAATTCTTCGACGATTGCAGAAAGAGATTTTCATAACCTAACACTTCTTCAGGAACTATATAAAAGGAAGTAACGAAGGGAAAAAGGTTACCGTGAATGAAAATTTATGAATTCTGCCAATACTCACCAGCAACAAGCAACAGTGCAGCCTTCATTGTACTCAGTAAGAACTACTACTGTTCTTGCGTTATTTTTTCGTTTATATATATTTAAACACCCGATCCATCGGTTATCGTTGTGTTCCATTCTGATTTTCCCTTCCACGAACTGTGGTTGCAACAACAAGAGAGGATAGACTTTCCTTGTACATAAAAGGATGCTATCGATGGCTGTGTCGTGTTTGTTATCAACAACATTTTAACAGCCACTGTCAAAACGACTTTCCTTGTACATGAAAGGATGCTATCGATGGCTGTGTCATGTTTGTTATCAACAACATTTTAACAACCACTGTCAAAACGACGGGTTATCATACTGTCACATTGCAACTTTCATATTTTTCGTTGTGTGTCATTGAGATACAGCCAAGGAAATGAAAACACCAATGTCTACGGAATTTACATGCAACGGCTCACCAACATACCATAGCTGGTATATTCATTTCTTCGGGGCAATTTATGTTAAACCCGCAGTGGTAAGAGAATATGACAGTAAAAAGGTGAGTCACTACAAATTGCTCACGGGGAATTTACATGCCATGGCTCACCAACACACCTTAGCTGATATTTCCATCTCTTCAGGGCAATTTATGTTAAAGCCGCATTGACAAGAAGCTAGTAAAACAGCGAGTCACTACAAATTGCTCAAGATGCTTTTTTAAAATAGCACAAAAAATTTAGGCAAATATCTTGAAAGGAACGTTCTTTTTCTTTCAATAAAACCCATCTATTAATGCAGACTTCTCAAATCCCGAAAAAGGGGGTATATTCGTATAGAGGTCACTGATCGTTTATACCGTTCACCTTGCTTTCGGCTTTCCGTTTTGAGCGGGAGAGTCTTTTACCTAGTCGATAGTATACCTAGGAGCAAGTGATGTTTTTTTAGTCGCTATGTCAGTCTACTTATTGACTTTAGAATCACATGAAGGAATGCGCTCTGGAGATCACTTCCTATATTTTTTTGTTGTTCTTCAATGTTGAATTTTGTTTTGTGCTGCATTTATAAATACTTCTAAATCTACACATTTCTGTCCTGTATAATATATTGGAACTATTTGAGATATGTTGTTAATTCTTCAGTTACGGATTGTTATGTCAAGTTATATATCCTTAACAAATCATTTAGCTTGTAACGGGAAACAAATCGTCATTATCCTTCGACACTAGCCGTCACGTGAATGACGAGACGAGCACTATTCGTAAGAGCTAACTCCAGCTACACAATGCAAAACTGAAATTGCAAATATCTGCTGAAACACCAGAGAAAAAGCACATAACGACTCTTAGGAGAGACACTCTGAATAACGTATGGACTGTAAACATATGGCGTCGGTTGTGCGCCATCTTCTACGCTGAGACAGTAGAATGTCTTTTACCATGGAACATGTCATATTTGCAACTTAACTGGTTTTCCTTAGTGTACACACAACTTTACCTACCTTTAAAATGGAAATTTCTGTTAGGTTCCAAGGTCTTCAGTTTCAAAATGTATTTAATTGGTAACTAGTTTTTGATAAAGCTTCTGCCTCATTTGATATCACTTACTGAAAAATGGTTCAAATGGCTCTGAGCACTATGCGACTTAACTTCTGAGGACATCAGTCGCCTAGAACTTAGAACTACTTAAACCTAACCAACCTAAGGACATCACACACATCCATGCCCGAGGCAGGATTCGAACCTGCGACCGTAGCGGTCGCTCGGTTCCAAACTGTAGCGCCTAGAACCGCACGGCCACGCCGGACGGCTCACTGACTGATTTTTGGCATGTAGTAAAGCAATAATTTAACAGATAAACAGTTAATTACGGTACTCATAAGGTAGTCCCGATAGCAATGTCTTAATTTCATATAATGTTTTTACCTATGTAGAAGACTACGTTGTAATGGGGAACAAGTTTTCACACTTGGAGAAAACTTCAATTTTCTGCAGTAAGTATCACAATTTCATAAAAAACCTGCAATACGTTAAAAGTGAATGCCAACATTAAAAACTGGAACAAGAAAATATATTTACCATCAATTACAGAACTGGCAACTAGCGAAAGTGTGTGAAGTGTTTCCAGTTAAAACATGATCCCTACGCTTTAGATACCCTCAAAGTCACACAAAAACGGGTTATGTAGCAAGTGGCGATGGTGCTTCACATCTCACTAACATCCCACACAGGTACACATACGTACTTAAGATGACAATGTTAAGTTTATTTGGTTTTCTTTGTAAATGGTGTTTTAACTGTTGCATATGTACTAAATCTTTTCACGAGGACTAGAAAAAGGGACTTCAAGAATTTTTTTAAATGTTTTAAATCGTGTGCACAGAGATGTGGGCCATACGGAGCTAAGATCATGGCCAATTTCAGATGCTCTGCTCTTCCCCAAAGGCTTTTCTACAAGCCGATTATCTGCTCGTTCTTCTTATAAATGATCTGAAGAATTACGAACAATGCACACCGCTTCATTGTGTCCAGCTTCTGTAAGCTGTAAATTCCGATACTACTGCATCTTATCGCGTAATCTCCCACAATTTCCCTTGCTACTGAATCTTTGGTTATATAGTTATCATTTTATTAGCAGTCTGAGAAGGATATCCACCCATATTTTTCAATTAGTAAGTTTATTTGTCTTCAGTGGCTTTACGAAAAGAGAAAATAAATAACATTAAAAATTCCGGAAACGAAACGATGTGATGAAATTTTGACTGTCGCCTAGAACTAACATGGCAGAAACGACATTCAGTTTCCTGGTACTGAAGATACATCACCGTCATGAATGATACAGTCGTTTTCTGTTCTAGTGGGGAGATACCAAATTACATTCGGCTATTTTCCTTTAAGTTTTCCAAGGTTACCCGACGCTGCTTAAGGCGGGTGCCTGGCTGGCTTCCATAAATATAGACCCCGCAGATGGCCTTCACCATCATTATCTGAGGTTGTGCTCCGTTTCTGATGACATCGTCCCCTTTCCTCAAGAGGTTCTTCCTCCTGCACGACAAAACACTTCGATATGGATGTAGAAACAGACACCCTAAAATTTTCTTCGGGTTTGAGTAAATCTATTATGCAAAGGAAGGAGATAAAAAAGCCCGAAACAAAGGATGCAAGTGGTAATTATTTGAAAAATATGCTGTTTTGATTAATTGTATTTAGTGGACAGATCCGAAAATTACAGAATAGTTGCTGAGCTTATTTCGACGGTTTTTGTGAGTACATGAGGTGAATTCTGCTGCTCTTGTGGTTTCCTGGTGCCTATGAACACAGACGTCACTCTCTTCTGCCTGAAAATGACTTCATATCAGTAGGACAGCCACTTGGGCTTTACTGGCTCTCAGACGAGTCAGCCATTCGTGCCCTTCCTCTAGCTGAAAACGCTAGTAAGACCTCGAGGATAGTGGACAGTGTGACTCGCTCCCCGACTCACTTCATTTTAAACTGCCTCTTAATCTGTAAAAAATTAATGGACGGAAGAGTTAAGAAAGGTAGGAAATGTGGAAAATTTACTGCGGATGTTTTGTTATTTACTGTTGATAAATCAAATTGTCTTCGCTAGTGATTTGGCACATTGTAGTCACAAAGAATTAGCAATCCTTCTGATAAAGAGTTTGTGTTGTCGAAAGAAGTGAACATCAAGGGTTTAGAAATATGTTTCTGTTTTCGGTGGAAATATCTTCAGCATAACATTTTTGTTTGGAAAACTTTCATCTAGAAGGGTACGATATGGATTACGTGGCCAAGAAGTACACAGTAATTAGGGTCCTTCCACTTGTCGCAAGTTCCCAGAGACTGAGGTCAAAAATGCTTCATATGTTCTTTAGTCATTTTTCTACTTTTACTTGCTTCCACGTGTTTACATTTCGTGGGACGGTTGTTTAAAATTTCTTCGAAATATTGGGCCAAAAATGCCTTTTGCTTCTTGAAAACAAATGTACAACTTGTTTACTAGGCTGCTTGTCATTGATAAAGCCAAATCAGTTGGGTAGCTATGGGTAGACCTACGCACAGACTACATTAGCTGTAGTTTCCTCTCCTCTGTAAGACAGTGTTGCTGATGATGACATTTCATAGTGGATTTGGCTTTGGTCAATGTTCCAAACATTTTTTGTTCTCCGCACGCTGTTCTGTTATAAACATGTTCAGATTTTCCACAAAGCGGTGTGCTCTCTGATCGATACATTTATAATCTTCTGTGTCCTTAAGTGTGACGAATGTAGTAAAATGCTTAGGTGAATTGGCATTGTCGATAAAAGAAGTCGAAGCTTTGAAATTGTCCAAGACAATCATTGAGAAGCTTCTAGTGGCCACATTTGCAGTTGTCAGTAGTGAACTGTAGACTCATGCGAGTTTGCTCCATCGTACTACGATAGTACATGCTATTTTATACTTAGTAATTGTACAGATTTTTCTCTTTCGTAGTACAATAGGATTCGACTGTTTTGTGAAGATAGTTCGTACTCGTTTTAACTGGACTGTACCTGGTGCTCTGGAGAGGAAAGATGTGTACTGGTTGAACAGCCACCTTCGGTTCAGCTTCCTCCTGCACCTCAAAATCAGTGCATCTATCCATCGCAATATCATGTATTTCTGTGTTATCCCATTATATTTCTGAATTCTTATACTATGCGAAACATCCGCAAACTGCCTTCCGCTCCGATTTCATTTCCATATTCAGAAAGTCGCAACCTTGTCCCTAACATTTGGACAGTATTCGTAGGATTAATTCTCCTAATGATATCACTGTACACAATTTACACATTAATTCGCATAGGAACACTCCAACAGAACCATTCACACTGTAGCTATACCATTCACGCTACTCAAGCACTTGTTACTGCAGCTGTAACATGCCACTGACTGACCGCACTACCAGACAAGAGCGGAGCTTTGCATGGAAATGACACACACCCCTGCTATTTTTAAGAGCGAGTGTTACCCTAAGCATGGTTTTATGCGGTTCCGAACCTTCATTGTCATAAGTGTTATTTTTAAGAAATTTGTTTGTGGCCTACGGATGTCGGTAAGTGTGCAGTTTTGTACGACATACTTTGGCGGAAAAAAGTCGCAGCACAAGAAAGTTGTGCGGCATCGTGTTCGGCGTATGGCTCTGGCGGATAGCACTGCGTCTGCAGCAGCATTTAGAGTTGGAGTTGGCACCAAATTGGAACAGAGAACTTCATACATTACTTCAGCTCTGAGGCAGTCGTTCTATGGCGCGCATTTCACTGACCCCAAACTACCGCCATTTGCAACTTCAATGATGTCAACGGAGAGCTCATTGGAAGGCAGGAAGGAGGTCCTTCGTCTTCTGAAAGCTGGTTGTGCCTCTGCGCCAGTGATGGCCATATGTTGGCTACCAGGCCATTTAAGGGACTGCAGCCGACCTGTGTGCATGCTAGAGGCATTAGACCTACACGTGGGGTTACGATCTGGGGTGCGGTTACATTTGCCAACAAGAGCACTCTCGGGTTATCCTACGCACCCTGAATACAAATCAGCATGTAAATTTGTTGATTCGACCTGTTTCGCTGCCATTGCTGAACATTATTCCCATGGCTTTTCTCCAACACCATAACGCTCGCCCGCATTCAGGTGTTGTAACCTAACATACTCTGCAGAGTGTTGACATATGATCTTGCCCTTTTAGATCACCAGGTCTGTCTCCAATTGAGCACACATAGCCCAAAATCAGAAGATAATTCCAGCGTCATCCACGGCCAGCATTAACAGTCACCGTACCGACCGACCAAATACAGCAAGCATTTAACTTCATACCACGAACTGACAGCCGGCACCCGTGCAATAGGTTTACTCTGTATTTTCCTACCAGTTACGTGGGACCAACTTGGTCCTCGATTCGTTAATCAACAACACTCCCAGCAGAATACGTATACTATCAGGGAGTACAAAAACCCAAATAAACCGTGAAACTACAGTAGATAGTTCTCCTTATCGAGCTTCACTTAAAGACTGTAACAGAACACGTCTCACAATACGGACCATGTTTATAGCAACAAACGTGAAAAATGATCTTTAGTTTCGACGTTTTATACAACCAAAGCTTCTGAGATTTTTATAGTATACTTAAATCCGCTAATGGATTGAGAACTGCTCATTACAGTCGAGACACCAAATCAGCATCTAACGAACTTCGAATGTACACTGTTAAGCTCCATTTACGATTAACATTTAAATGAAACAAAGGTGTTGTGACATGTTGACATGTAAAGAAGTAGACAGAGGACACCTTCGGAAATAATTGGAAGCAGTAGGAGTTACGCCTTATAACAGAAAATGTTGATGGCATGCTAGAGAAAGCTGAAGCGTTTCTGTTATCTTTCAGAACAGCGAGTATCTTCATTCAAACCTCATTTCACAAAAAGAAAAAAATTTAATACCAAATCCTCTAGAATGTTTTAATTAGCGTACTCCTCTACAACACAAAGCTGTATGACATGTGGAAGATCTGGTCACTCTCTTCATGGACCAGAAGAGACATGCTTGTTCTCACCATTGTGCATTAGCTGCTCAGGAAAATATTTAATGTATAGCTGGAAATGCCTGAGAGAAGAAAATCGTAAACCGAGCTTTAGCACGCCATATACATCGACAACCAATACACCAGCAGTGGAGACAAATGCTTTGAACCAAACAAATATGTGTTACCCTGCCACCTGCTGTACAAAGATCAACCTGCATCTATTAAAACTCCACGGAAAATTCTACACAGAGACAGGGAACTAGCAGGATTTATCAATCCTCGGCTCTGGCACTACTCACCCCCTTTCTCCTCCACAATACTCACCGTCCCTCCACCCAACACTGCCACAACTATGGCAATAGACTATAGCCACATTTATATGAAGGCCTAAGTAAAGTGAAAGTCACATGATCACAATCACCAATCATCTCTGAACTCTTGCTGCAGACTCGATACAATGACGAAGGGGAAGAAGGCTGTCAACAGCATTTTACAGGAATTTTGATGATTACAGGGTGCAGACGGAAAGTTAAAAATCCTGGTACATGTAAAAACTGTCTATATACGCTACCAGATGAACAGTTCACGCCCTTTGGAATCTGGTGCTAAGCATGACAAAGTGGTAGAACAGCAAAGTGTGGGCTACGGCTGGCTAGTGAATAGCAAGCATTAAACTACGAATTGTAGCTATAAATGTCTATTTACTCCAAGCGGCAACATAATGTAACTGTTGTGTTTCTACTTTCCCCCTTGTAAACACTCTATAGTCAACTCCTCAAAAACCTTATTTCAGAACTTTTGCGGTTATTTTTCCTTCTTGAAGACATCAATTCACACACAATGTCTTACATGGCTTTATCAGCACCTATCCCAATAGTCACCAGAAGACTGTTTACAAGGATGGAATTGGTTTGACTCCTTAACAGTACACAGACATAGGCAGCAAGGGTGCTGATAATCAGCAGTCAGTCTAGATGGCTCTTTTAGCTACATAATCACCATTGGCCTGGAGACAAAGGAGCAAAGCGAGGTGTGGACAGTGGGAAAAAATGAAACCCATCAACCATCTGGCAAGGTGATGCCAAGTGCTTTTTGCAACGGTCACAATTCAAACATACTCACAAAGGTATCACGAAACAGGTAAAATTTTAACATTGCATCAGGTTCCCTGGATACTTCATCACCTGCGTACCTTTGACAAGCTGTCAACAGTTACACTGAGATGAGGTGTACAGGGAACCGGATGGTAATTTAAAATTTAACCTATTTGATACGTTTTTTAGTATATCTGAAAAGAGTTTCCCTACGAAAATAGTGAAATATAATTGTAAGAAACTATCTAAAAAGGCATGGCTTACTAAAGGGATAAAACTGTCCTGTAAATAAAAAAGGTTAATGTATCTTAGGGATAGGAGGAGTAATGATCCAGAAGTGGTGAAACATTATAGTAACTACTGCACTGTACTACGAAAAGTTATTAAAAAGTCCAGAGCTACGTGAATTATGTCTGAGATTAGCAAATCTGATAAAATTAAAACAATTTTGGTAAAAGGGAAACAGAGCAAATGAGAGCACAGAAAGACTGTATATCTATCAAACTGAATGAAAAGTTTGTTAACAAGAAGTCACAGTAGAAAACGCTATTAATAATCATTTTTAAGCGTTTAGAGAAAATAGGATCCAGCTATTCATTAGAAAATGCAAGGCAGCCTATAGAAGAGGAAATACCTATGCAATTTGATAAAATTTAAATCAGCCCATCTCTCCTAATGAAACTAGGAAAACAATAAATTCACTCAAAAGTAAAAGCTCACATGGAATCAAAAGCTTGTTCGCAACAGATAAGTATGATTCTCATCCACACATGTAGCAGCTCACTGAAACAGGGCATTTTTCCAGATTACGCTGAAACATTCTGATGTGTCGACAGAAGTGCCGACAGTGTGATTTGAGGGGACCGCAATGCACGCTATAAACACACGAAGGATGGCGTGAGGTCTGAAACAGGATACGTAATGAATGCTATAAAGAAAAGTACGTAGCTTTTGGAATACTTAACTTTAATCCATCCTTGTTGTATACATCGTTCTTCATGAGACATGCTTTATATGATAAGTATCAATTGTTGTGTAAGGCTAATGGCGCCTTGCCAGGTCGTAGCCATGGACTTAGCTGAAGGCTATTCTAACTTTCTGCTCGGCAAAGGAGCGAGGCTTCGTCAGTGTAGTCGCTAGCAAAGTCGTCCGTACAACTGGGGCGAGTCTAGTCCGTCTCTCGAGACCTGCCGTGTGGTGGTGCACGGTCTGCGATCACTAACAGTGGCGACACGCGGGTCCGACATATACTAATGGACCGCGGCCGATTTAAAGCTACCACCTAGCAAGTGTGGTGTCTGGCGGTGACACCACACATTCTATTGTTAAACCATTGCATAAAAAGGGGATTAGGTCTGATGCTAACAACTACTGCCCAATCTCACGTGTGACACTTTTATCCAAAATTCTTGTAAAAGTAATGTGTTCTAGAGTAGCAGTAAATATTTTTATAAACGAAGCACTATCAAAATAACAATTTGGTTTTTCCTTTCACTGATCATAAGTTAAGTGCATTGAATAACCAAACAACATCTACTGGGATATTTTGTGATCTCTCAAAGGCTTTCGATTTTGTGAATCATGAAATACTTCTAGAAAAGCTTAAGTATGAGTGGGACAGTGAACAAATAGTTTAATTGACATCTAACTGGAATAAATCAGAAGGTACAGAATGTCTGCAAAAATCAACACAGTCCTCTAACTGGGGAAGTATCAAGAATGGTGTCCCACAGGGTTTAGTATGGAGTATTTATTGTTCTCAATATATATAAATGACTTACCACTTTATATTTATGGAGACACAATGCTAGTTCTTTGATGAGACAAGTATCGTAATCACACTCAACAAACAAGAATCAGTCCAGGAAATTGTAAATAATGTCTTTCAGAAAATTATTAAATGGTTCTCTACAAATTGACTAAGCAAATTTTGAGAAGACACAATATATACAACTCTGTACAGTAAATGGCATAACACCATTGATAAATATAGGCTATTAACAAAAGTCTGATGCTAAGGCTGAATATTCAGAATTTCTGGGTGTGCGCATTAATTAGAAAGTGAACTGGAAGAAACACTTCGATGATCTGCTGAGACAGTTAGGTTGAGCTACTTGTGCTATTAGGGTTATTGCAAATTTTGGTGATAAAAGTATCGGTAAATTAGCCTAGTATGCATATTTTCATTCAGTGCTTCCATTTTGCATCTTTTTTTTTTTTTTGGTAAAGTGAAAAAGTGTACATTGCACAAAAGCGTGTAGTCATAATAGATGGAGCCCAATCAAGATCACATTGCCGACATTTATTTAAAGAACTCGTGATATACATAGTACCTTCGCAATACATATATTCACTTACGAAATTTGTTACTAATAATCCTTCCAGGTCAAAAGTAACAGCGATGCGCATGGCTACAGCACAATAAGAAAGGATGACCTTCTCTATTGTTGGTTAAATCTTACTTTGGCACAAAAAATAGTGAACTGTGACGCTACAAAAGTCTTTGGTCATTTGCCAAATGGCATTAAAAGTCTGATAGATAGCCAAACAACATTTAAAAAGAATTAAAAGATTTTCTGAATGACTCCTCCAACTTAGCAGATGAATTTTTAGATATTAAACAGTAACTGTAAAAAAAATTTCTTGTAAAGAAAACTTATGTTAAAGTGACACGTTCCACATCATTACGAAATGTCGTATTCATGATCTATGGAAGAAGTATTAATATATGTTAGTATCATCTTTCTTTCCCAGTATGGGTTTTGTTATTTTAGATTTGTGCATGCGACTGAAGCTTTATCGAAGAAAGGACACAACTCATTGCTAACAAGAAAAGAAAATCCGTAATCATAAAAATTAGGATGGAGTTATTCGCCCAATCTTTTCTCACTGCCCATGGTGCGGTTCTCACTGAGGCGATACGGGATGCGTGATATGATGCAGAAGCAACCCGCAGCGTCGGAGCTCATAGATACATAACGAAAGCGACTTACCCGGCTCAGATTGGGACGACAGCGACACGACACCCATACGTATCTCTATCGTATCGCCCGGTGCTAGACGGAGTGCTGGTCACTGCACGCAACTCTTATCGTACGATACCCAGGGAGTGAAAATTCAAGTCATCTGATTTGCCTAAAAACTGTTTAGTGTATAAGAAACGAAACTACATCGCCCTCTGTAGTTAATTTTCTTGTGAGGATTTTATTCTTTACGTTAAAAAATGAAAATGGCTATTTTGGGAATCGCGCATATCCTCCGCTATGCAATCTTTCTCGTTGGACTGGCTGGTTCAAATGGCTCTGAGCACTATGTGACTTAACTTCTGACATCATCAGTCGCCTAGAACTGAGAACTAATTAAACCTAACTAACCTAAGGACATCACACACCTCCATGCCCCAGGCAGGATTCGAACCTGCGACAGTAGCGGTCACTCGGTTCCAGACTGTAGCGCCTAGAACCGCACGGCCACTCCGGCCGGCTCTCGTTGGATTCTGGGAGAAGTATTCGGTAAAAAAAATCGACATCTTGTAGCCACAGCTGTAAAATGACCTGTTTTCGTTTCGTTACAACCCATAGTTACTGTGATACATCGGAATAACGTAAAACTTTGACCATATCTTGAGAAGTTTGCAGTGAAAAATGTAATTGCTGCCAAGTTTACGTTTGGTACGTTTTATTACATCCATTAAAGCGTACAAACTGTAGCTAACATCTTGAAATTGTTTTTAACGGTGGAATGAGTACCTCTTCCCATACTCGAGCAATACGTGAGAAATATTGGGGATTGTCCGCGACCATGTTCGTAGCTGCACGCCACCTGCAACGCTATTGCTGCTTGCTATGGCTTGCTGTGTGAACTCCGGAGCTGCGTCGTGTTTCTGTTTCGTACGGTGCCAGTACAAAACAAAGCTCGAAATGAAAACCTTACCGAAGTGAAGAGAGACCGAGGATCATGAGCTGATAGTGGTGATTGGATTACTTTCAGACCATGGCCCTCGACTTCATATGTAAAAGAGATCGGTTACTGAGCAGCTGGGCAAAACCAAGAAGGAGAAGTCATTTTTCTAATGTTCAGAGAGTGATTCCATTTCTTCAAATACATTGGGTACCCTTACGCAGAGTTTACCACTCACTGCTACGCTATCCATGACGACTGATCTCATTTCAAATCCAGCAATGTTTCCTCCGAATACTTCCAAGGCGCATTGTATTCATTACTTATGTAGGTGGTCTTGCAAACTTAAATTTATCATGGTGGCGTCTCTAAGGTAACCCACACACTTTCACCAATTTCCCTAATTGAAACGAGTGACTTGTCATCGGAAAAACAGGAAATCTAAAATTTGTGTCCTGCTTAGTCAGAGTGCCTGAAACTAATAATTCGAAAAATTCGAAACTGTCTGGACTCCTCCTGCAGGATTCGTGAAATCTTTCGTATAGATAGACCTCACGAGAAACCACAGCGAAACTATGTTTCACATTGAAAGCACTATATCTGTGTACCCAGTAATACCTTTCCTTTTTAAGTTTTTTGAGCTGTAAATAGTACGTCACAATAACGACCACTTCAGAAGAGATCAAGATTGCAACTGAGGCAGAAACGTGATTCGTGCTGTCTTGTCACATATAGTACGACGAGTCACAAACCGTATCGCATTACATGTCGAATCATGCCAGTGGGAACACGAGCAGCTGGCCGAAGTGGCCGAGCGGTTCTAGGCGCTTCAGTCTGGAACCGCGCGACCGCTACGGTCGCAGGTTCGAATCCTGCCTCGGGCATGGATGTGTGTGATGTCCTTAGGTTAGTTAGGTTTAAGCAGTTCTAAATTCTAGGGGACTGATCTCGGGCATGGATGTGTGTGATGTCCTTAGGTTAGTTAGGTTTAAGTAGTTCTAAATTCTAGGGGGACTGATGACCTCAGATGTTAAGTCCCATAGTCCTCAGAGCCAAAAAAAATATTAAAAATTTCACTAGGTATAAATACTGAATCTTACAATTTAGGACATTCATCAACAGTCCACAGTGTCCGCTACATGACAGCCAACTCCCTATGCAGCATGGGCTAATCGACTCTCCTCTGTATGTCCAATGTAATTATAAAAAATAATTTAAAAAAAAAGAGTTTAAAGGTTGGTCCACTATTTGCCCTGCCTATCTCAGTAGTACTATTATTAGGTGAACCTCTTCAGCTATTCACTAAAAAATAACACTATAAGCAACTGAAAAACCTGTCACAGTGAAGCAAGAGGAACTAACTGCAAGTAATCAGCGACTCACAGAACCCAGAAGCGGCCGAAAGATCCAATACACGTCGTCCGCTGAGACGACCGAGCGACCGACCGAACAACCAATCAAGCAACGGTCGTCCCCTATGAAATCACGGGCAAAGTAAAAAGTTGGAAGTGGATCCCCAACTTACAGCATGTTACCAAGCGGTCGCTTCGACGGACGGCAACGCAATGGGCGGCGGCGGTAGCACACTTTCGAAGGAAAACCAGTAGCCATCAGCCTCTTGCGGAACGGAACGCATGGTCACTTCCCGCATAATCGGCCAACCGTCATCCCGACCGCTTCAGCTCTACCTACTCCCAGCGCTGTCCAAACGAGGCTCGCACGCCACGAAGATTAGGCCCACCGGCCGCAGCGCGTTGGCAGCGCCACCGGACGAACAGTGGAGAAGCCAAGAAGAGGAAGTCGCACCGAAGAGCTATCGGTAAGAGCCGACACTGCTCAGTGACTTTCACAAACTAAATGTATAAAGGGATGACGATTATCACCAGCGATTTAGCCCTACTTTCTTTGTCAGATGAAATGATTTGCTACACAGCCCCCTTGAATGTAGGTAGGGACCGTTCGAGAATATTTTTCACTCAAGCGACTTATGATTTGGCGCCCCTATCCCTCCGACATTTCCCATCATACAAATTCTGTGAAATATCCTGGAAACCTGCATAAAAAATTACACTAAACCTGCACCAAGCGTGTAAAGGTGAAATCTAAAAGAGGTACAAAGCTGAACATATTTCTGTTGGAAAAAAACCGTAGCTGATACGACAGCTCGTCAATATGATATTTCTTTTAAAAAAAATATTGAAGAAATGTGCATATTAGTATCAAAGAGTAAATGTACAATGTAAAGACATTCTTTGTAACCATAGACATCTTATCTCATTAAGGCTTAGGTTTGCTTCACAAATTAACTATGGTGTCATATAACCAATACCTAATTCTGAACCAGTGTTCCAACCAATTTTATCTCTCCATGAACTTAAGGAAAAATATTACATCCGACCAACCCGAACCAGTTAAAAAACAGCCTAATGATGAAGTAGTAACGATTAAAAATTGGGTCTTGACAGATGTATGGGTAGAGAATTGTCAGTTTTGAACTATATTCCAGGCTGACTGGCCTGGTGTTACATAATTTTCAATCTTCAACTCCTCTGTAAGCCGGAATATCGTACATATCACAAATTTTATGACCGTTTTCATATAGCTTCATTTATAAAATTACTACTTACTGACTGGTTTGTATGTTCACAGCCATGGAACAACTGACAGTTCTCCTTGCCGTTGCTCATGCTTTTCTCACTATAATAGCCGCCAGACAGTTCCAGATAATAATCATTTGAAACAATTTGTACTAATAGAACTGGCTATTTTCCTTCTTTATTATCTGTATCTTGCGAGATTATGGTATGTTGTTAATATTTTTAGCTCTAAACTGTAATTCGATGATTTTTTTTTTTCATTTAACGGTTAACTAGGGTTCGTCTTTTATACTCGGGATTTTCCAGTTAACTACATAAGGCATCTTCCCTGCCTCGTAATTTTATCCTAATTCTATTGTTACTTTTACAATTGTAAAACTACTTAGATTCAGGTACAGGCTTTTGAGCTTGAATATTTTTCGACAGGTTTACAATCTAGCTCCTCCTCGGTAAAGATTTTAACTACATGCTGTCTTAGTATGGTGTTTGCTCTTGTTGGCCCTTAATACGAATGCATGTCGGTAATTGGGTGTAGCTAATGGTGATGTTTTTGGTGCATGTTCAAATCGTTTTCACGATGTGAAAGGCATGTTGTCTTCAAAGCAGTAACATATTACTTATGCAAAACTCTTTATTGGATTTGTTTCATACTCACTTTTACTACTGCAACTGGCTCTCCTCATATATTTTGTACAGCAGTTATACTTCGCTTTATATCCTATTTTATTCTACAAAGATATTTTCTTAGGCTACTATTCATCTACTAGTTTAGAGGTCTTAAAAGCAATGGAAACTAGTTATCATGATTTAACTATATAAAGAAAATTTCGGCCTAAAGATTTAAATTTTTTCATATTATTTTTTTTTTTTTTTTAATTTTCGTCAGTGTCTCGTTAGACCTCAGTTTTTCTTCCTCTCTTTTAGGCTTAATGTTTTCTGGTGTGTTCCATTTACATTTACTGTTTACCTTATATATATTGAAAAACATTATAACTGAACTGTCAAAGACGACGTTTACTTCGATTTCGCCATGGAAGGTTTTGCATCACAGTCTTCATGTGTATTATCTTTTCCCATGGTGTTGCTTCGCAATGTATTCTCCTTCATTACGATGTTTTGTGATGATCTGATAGTAATCTTGTTGGCACAAAAACGTTTTCAAAACTAAATTGAAAGGATAAAGTATACACTATGTAATCTTCATTAGTAAGTAACAAAACGCTGTTCTGCCATGTAACAAGCGTCGAAATTATTAACGCAGTTCCGTACGTATCGCATTCTTGACCCCATATAGCAGCAGATAAGCAGCTGGAACTCTGACCTTAGATGTCGGCTGCTGAGTACCGATACTGACCTGCCACAGCGCGAATTCAGTGCTCCAACATTGTGATGGGCACTGTTAGACATAAACCCTAACTGCAGAGACAAGGACCGAGTCGTGCGCTTAAGACGGCTAACAATGGCGGCTACCCCTTAGAATTACAATTCCAGCCATATGACCGATCTGGCAACACTCTATAATGCGGAAGTATATGAAGGATGGTTTGTCAGTTTTCTCGAGTTGTTACGGAAACGTGACTGCAACTAGTCTAATGGTAAGCTTTGTGCCTTGTAAAAGATGGAGTCACGCGTTCAAGCCCACTCCATTCCATACCTTCTTTAAATCGAATTTCTACTAATGTTATGAGTCTGATGAAACCTGGAGGAGGTTCGAGTCCTCCCTCGGGCATGGGTGTGTGTGTTTGTCCTTAGGATAATTTAGGCTAAGTAGAATGTAAGCTTAGGGACTGATGATGGTTCAAATGGCTCTAAGCACTATGCGACTTAACATCTGAGGTCATCAGTCCCGTAGAACTTAGAACTACTTAAATCTAACTAACCTAAGGACATCACTCACATCCATGCCCGAGGCAGGATTCGAACCTGCGACCATAGCGGTCACGCGGTTCCAGACTGAAGGGCCTAGAACCAATCGCCACACCGGCCGGCCAGTGACTCATGACCTTAGCAGTTAAATCTCATAAGATTTCACACACATTTGAAGATTTTTTTTAATGAAACCTGAAACACAATTTCGTTCGTTCTCTACAGAACAGTTTACGCTCGAGAATTTCCTTGCCTCAAAGCAGCTGCCAACTGCTAGCCATACGTCGCCAGCCGCCAACGTCAGGAATTTACGACCTGGTGAACGTGGAACTGCGCTATGTGTGTATTTATCAACGGTCACTTTCTGGTTAAAAGTTTTCGTTTTTATATCGCAGTTATGATTTGGATTTTTCATGCTTGAAATATATGGACGTTGTTCAAGTATGATAAAATACAGTCGCAAACGGAGAAAGGTCTAACATTTGCGATGTATTGTTCGCTTTGGCTTTGGTGGAGGGGTGAAGGCAGCAGAGGCAGCTCTGAACTTTTGTACTGTGTGTGGGATTAGTATTTTGGCGCAAAATACATCAGAAAATGATTTTTGTTGCTTTAACAAAGATCGTTTCGTCGTGAAACATTTAAGCGTCGCGCGAAGTTTCGATTCAATAGGTGACGTTCAGGAGCAGGAAGGAGTAGTACAGCATGTTCTAATGTAACACAACAAAAACACATTTTTACTTGACGGTCCTCAGTTGCCTCATTAACAATTTCAATGCAATATCCCTACTGCTGAATAGTTATGAGGTCTTGATATTAACTTCTTAAGAAGATGGATGAGCCCTTTCAAAAGACATATACTCGAATACAGGCAGTGAGAAGACAATAATTTGTCTCTGGTAGCTCAAAAGCTTTGTTGTGCGCTAAGAAAACATACCCACTGGAGAGTATACCGCAGATACGTTGTTTTGTCAACAACAAAGATATGTCTGTGTAGTAGTGTAAGGGAAACGCCCTACAAAATTTCACTACAATACTTTACGATAACGCAATCCACCGATTTCACTAACAAAACTGTCCAGAAGTTTGAAAAGTCTCCCCCACGTACTTCTTCTCTGACCTTGTGCCCACAGATGTTTACCTTTCAACCTCCTTATGGAAAAACAGCCAAGAAAATTCCCCTCTGGACGAAACTTCACTTCAAGTCTTGTTTGACGACACCTTTAAGTCAAATCCAATAGGTTTCGGTAAATTGCCTCAGCGTTGTCAGAGAATGGGAGAGAATACATTGATGAGCCAAAACATTATGACAACCCGCTTAACAGGTTGTTTGACGGTTTTTGGAACGCAATGTTTCACTTGCTCCGTGTATCAGATACCCGACAGTTTGTTGGTAGGTTTTTGGAGGTATTTGTGAATAAATGTCATGCACATGTCACATAAATCGGTCAAATAACTGGCTGCTGATTTGCGTACGCGATGGTGTTGGCCAATAGTGACCCAGATGGGTTCTATAGGATTTACATCAGGCGAGTTTTGTCGCCGAGACGTCAAAGTGAGTTCACTACAACGCTCCTCCAACCACTGTAGCGCGGTTTTGCCTCCGAGGCGCATACGGTTGTACTGCTCATAGATGACATCGCCGTCAGGGAAGACATGTAGCATGAAGGGATTCAGGTGGTTCGCATCTGTCAGCGTATCTTCGATTACTACCATAGGTCCCACGCAAGCGCAAGAGAATCTCTCTCATAGTGTAGTACTGCTTCGAACAACCTGCGTCCGTGGCGTGCTGCTTCGAGCCGCCGTTCACTTCGATGAATGAATTTGCGGTGACAGCCATCGACCTAGTGTAGCAAAAATGTGATTTACCCGAGGAGCCGACAATTTTCCATTGACTGACGGTCGAATCCCGATGGTTACGTACGACTGAAGTCGTAATTGATGTCGTCAGCTCAGCATATGGACACGCAGGAGTGGTCTGCTGTGGACCTCCTTGTTCAACAATATACGATAAGCAGTGTGCTTCGAAACACTTGTGCGTGCACCATCACTGTGCCCTTTCGGCAGAAATGCCAGAGATTACCATCTACCCTATTTTACAGAGTAGACAAGATTCATAACTCCACGTTCTGTGAAGAGTAGTGGAATTCCAACTATTTAGTGCCTAATGGTAGTTTCAATGTCCTACCTCTCCGTAGATGCTCAAGACTTTAGCACGTCAACATTCAACCATCTTCGCCATTTTCGAAATACTTGTTCACAGGCTCTGCGTGATAATAAGCTGCCCTTTGTCTAAGTCGCGTATATCAATGAATTTCCCCACTCGTAACCTAAATCTTTCACAGAGTGATTCCCCCTCCGTGTCTGCCCCGCTAACATACCGGGTGATCAAAAGGTCAGTATAAATTTGAAAAATTAATAAACCATGGAATAATGTAGATAGAGAGATACAAATTGACACACATGCTGGGAGTGACATGAGGTTTTATTAGAACCAAAAAAAATTACAAAAGTTCAAAAAATTTCCGACAGATTTGATCTGATCAGAATAGCAATAATTAGCACAACAAAGTAAGACAAAGGAAAGATGATGTTCTTTACAGGAAATGCTCAATATGTCCAGCATCATTCCTCAACAATAGCTGTAGTTGAGGAATAATGTTGTGAACAACACTGTAAAGCATGTCCGGAGTTATGGTGAGGCATTGGCGTCGGATGTTGTCCTTCAGCATCCCTAGAGATGTCGGTCGGCCACGATACACTTGCGACTTCAGGTAACCCCAAAGCCAATAGCCGCACGGACTGGGGTCTGTGGACCTGGGAGGCCATGCATGACGAAAGTGGCGGCTGAGCACACGATCATCACCAAACGACGCGCGCAAGAGATCTTTCACGCGTCTAGCAATATGGTTCAAATGGCTCTGAGCACTATGGGACTTAACATCTGTCGTCATCAGTCCCCTAGAACTGAGAACTATTTAAACCTAAGGACATCACACAACACCCAGTCATCACGAGGCAGAGATAAACCCTGACCCCGCCGGGAATCGAACTCGGGAACCCGGGCGCGGGAAGCGAGAACGCTACCGCACGACCACGAGCTGCGGACTAGCAGTATGGGGTGGAGCGCCATCCTGCATAAACATCGTACTTTCCAGCAGGTGTTTATCAGCCAGGCTGGGGATGATGCGATGCTGTAACATATCGGCGTACCTCTCACCCGTCACGGTAGCAGTTACAAAACCAGAATCACGCATTTCCTCGAAGAAAAAAGGCCTGATAACGGTAGATGTGTTAAATCCAACCCATACCGTGACTTTCTCGTCGTGCAATGGAGTTTCCACGGCAGTTCTAAGATTTTCTGTAGCCCAAGTTCTGCAGTTATGGGCGTTGACAGACCCTTGGAGCGTGAAATGAGCTTCGTCGGTCCACAACACGTTGCTTAACCAATCGTCATCTTCCCCATCTTTTGAAAAGCCCACACCGCAAATGCCCTCCGCTTCACCAAATCGCCAGGTAACAGTTCATGATGCCGACGGATTTTGTGCGAATAGCATCAGAGGGTACGCCTAAGTGCCAACCAAACAGTAGTGTATGGAATGCCGGTGCGACGTGCGACTGCACGAGCGCTGACTTTCCCGTGCATAGACAAACCTGCTGCAGTCTCCATTTCATTCCGAACCGTCTCAGCAGCATTACGCCTTGTGCTCGCTCGGCCACTACGAGGTCTATCGTCTAAACAACCCGTGGCTTCGAACTTCGAAATCATTCTCGCCACAGCTGCATTTGTCAATGGACCTTTCCCTGTTCGAATCCCCTTCCTATGGCGATAGGATCGTAACGCTGAACTAGCAGATTCCACATTCTGATAATACAGCTTCACTAAAAACACCCTTTCAGGTAACGTCAACAAGCTGCGACTGCTGGCGTAACTCTCTCTCTCATTACAGCTCCTTTTATACACGATTGTCATGCACAGTCACTGACGTTTTGCTGTACAGCTCCATCTGTCGGACATTTTGTGAACTTTGTTTTTTTTTTTGTTCTAACAAAACCCCATGTCAATCCAAGCATGTGTGTCAATTTGTACCTCTCTATCTACATTATTCCGTGGTTTATTAGGTTTTCAAATGTACACTGACTTTTTGATCACCCGGTACTTTTGTTACCGCGTCGGTGCCCACAACTCCACCAGGCGGCAACCAACGTCGCGCCGGCGTGATGTTTTGCCTGATGTGTGTATGCTACTGATAATTAATTTATCTGTGATGTTAACTGTTGGGCTCAGCGAAATAACGCACGCCGCTAGTAAAATACGTTTTGTACCAATACAAATGAAACTGAAATCACCACGACGTCCTTACGATGAAACTCTATTTTAACGAAACATAAAGTATCTGCAACACCAGAGTGCATGCATCAGCACGAATTAGTAAGATGTTAATCAGACTGGACTTTGAAATGTTCTGTGTTTACTAGCCGTTCTGTGTCACAATGAAGTAGTATGGAAATCTGCAATTTCATAAATAAAATTCCATTACTGATTTTCGACCTGGCTGTTTATGGCTCTGTCCTAAATGACTAGCAACGTATCCTTCAGCGAGACTGAAACCGGGAACCAAAGCAGCCCGAATTTTGCAGGCGACCTTGCTTTTAATTGTATTTTTATTTATACATTTAGTTTCTCCTTCAATTCCAAAAACTTGGGATAATACTGTAAAAAAAATTGCTTCTGTTGGTAAGAAAGCATTTAAAACAAATGAAATCACATTAATCATCTCAACATAAAATACATTTTTCCAAATCACATTTACTTCATGCGTCCGTCTTCGAATACACTTCTGAACTCAAAAGATCTAAGCACAAATAACAGAACGGAAATTTCAACAGTTATATCGCTGAAAAAACGACCACACGATCAAATATATCAAAATGATGCTGAATGTTTCACATCATTCCTCGTACACTTCCCATCTGCAGACAATCGTAATTGATACCGAGTCGATAATCATTTTGCTTCATATCACGGTCAACTTGGGGAATTCTCTTCTGCCCAGTACATCCCAACTGTCAGGGAGGAGGGGGCGGGGGTGGGGGTTATGAAGACAAAAATTTGGGAAGAGTTATTGACAGCGAGCTGTTTGTTCCAGTCCACAGTGTTTTTCTTGGAGATATTGCCAACAGTCAAGATCCATTTTCTCACCATCACAGAATAAACTGTATTTGGATATGTCCTTAAACCATGTGAGAACATGAGTCTTGCCAATCAGGAAGTAAGCGTCCTACGGCAAAGGTGCCAGGGCTCAGTCGTCTTAGGTGGGGCACAACAGTAATAGGCGAGAATTTTTTGCACCAGAATCCATACATCAAACACTGTTCCACATGTTAAACGATAGTTGTAGGGAGATGAAGGCATAGGTGCAAATTTGATATTAGAAATTGATGTCAAATTGGTATGAAAATTAATTGAACCGATCAATTTAAGCCCCCTCGCTACACCCAGCCTCACCCCCCAATAACCTCAGGTGTTTTTCTCAGCCTGCATGTGGGCCCCAACCCCCTCCCCTCCCCTCTCCCCCTCACCTCTCCCCCTCACCCAATTCCACTATTCGTGAGAATTTCGAATTTTGGCAGGAATTTTGAATTATGGCGTTAATTTCGAAATTTTTACTTTGTCCCAGGTCTATGCTGACTTCCAACACCAAACGTCTCCCTGGAAGTGGCGGGAAATTAAAATGGTGGTACCCTTTCTGGGACTCGAAACCTGGTGCACCTGGACGCAAAGCCCAAGTGCAGCCTCCTAACACAATTATACCTCCAGAGGCGTTTGGATTTGATGGGGAATTAGAAATGAAAATGTCCTTCCTGTTACTCGAACCTTGCTCCTTCTGGATGGAAAGCCATGGTGCACCCTCAACGCATGGAAACTGTCCAGATGTAGGAGAGGGAAGTTAGTACACTTTATTTATTTTGGTTGGTAAACTCATGTAAAGATCAGTCCTAATTATGTAATTAAACATAGAGATTGGGCCTAATTACACAACTATATGCATACTGCTAACAAGGACAGTCTGAAATCGGATTATACCTCAAAAATTAGCGATACCACACATCTGGTGTTACACCCCTAGGAAAAAACTTCACAACACCACTCGAAACTAGTGTCACACACATTCAAACTCAACCCTTCACCTACGAGCTGGTGGGAAAAAGGCTGGTGTGTAAGATATCTTCATTATTTTTGGTGGGAAATATGTTCAACTGACGACATGGTGGTGCTTCACAGAGAGGAGTTTAATACATGTGTTACCTGAAAGCATACAGGTGAGGACAGTATCTGTAGTGATTTGACATCAGAGTTTGTTACAGACACCTGCTCAAAAACCACCTTGCAGCCCTGGTAAACGAAGCCAGTACATGCTACCACAACCTATGGAGAAAATGCATCACAGATGTAATTAGACTTCGAAATTGTCGTGAAATACCAGCACTCGTAATGAACAGGTCATAATTCAACACATGTACAGGGAAAAATCGTCATCTCAAAAGTCTGCAGAGAGAGCAGTAGTTGAATATTCATTCTCCTCGAGGGCCTCCCACAAACTGCCAGAAATTCAAGGCCCTCTTATCTCCCCTCCCTCTTTCCCTCCATCCATCCTCCTATGAGGGGGACACAGGCTTTTCCAAGTGCCCAGCTGATCTGATCAGCATCTCGCACCATGAGGTGGTTGCAATCGCTGTCTGCCTTGATGCGATGGCTGTTTGACACCAAACAAGCATGTATAGTCAGTGAAACAATGGGAAATACAAGGACAGCCAACCCAAATGCAGCTCGTTCTAAAATATAGCGGCACAGCCCCCAACACGCCCTTCCCCTGCGCAGGGCGCGGCTGTGTCCAGCAACCTCCAGAGTGGGCACACCCCTATCACCGCCAGCAGCCCGCCATTCTGCGTTGGAGAACAATTGTATTTGATCTCTGTTGGTCCATAAAGGCCAGGGGACATCGGCTGGTAAGTAATTTTCAAAGTCAATACAATTCGTATACTTTAAGATATTTTACTTTATTCTGAAAGGAACCAGTCTTGGCATTTCATGTTGCCATCTTCATGCTCCAAGACGTGACAGCCGCTGCCACGTATGTGTATGACATAACTGTGTAACGATTGGAATTCACGATATCCAGTTATTTACAGCACAATACGAATAGTTCGCTCATTCGAATAGAAGAGTATGGGACCTGAAAATGGCAAAATGAAATGCCAAAACTGGTTTCTTTCAGAATAAAATAAAATATTTTAAAGTATACAGTTATTGGTGAATTTTAGTTACATTGAAAATTGTATTTCACATCAACACATCCCCTATAATCAAATATCCTGTTAAAAAAGGAAAACACAATTTTGATTAGAATACATGTCCTGTTTCCACGAAAATAGGCGCAGTCCATTTTCTTTTAATTTTATGAGCATCTCATTGAAAAATGAGAAAGAACTGGATGATGAACAGCCACTGGATGGCATAGTGTTATAGGACGTTAAAAAATCGTTAAGGAAACTGAAGAGTAACAAGACCTCCAGCACTGATAGCATTCCTGAAGAATTGCCAAAATGTGGAGAAGCAACATTACAGCAGTCTACGTTCGAACTTATCACTCTCATATGGGAACTGGAAAGGATACCAGATGAATAGAATGAAGGAATATTATGTCACATCCATAAAAAGGGCGACCGAATGGGGTGTAGAAACGATTGTGGAATCACTCTCCTGAACCTGGGGTACAAGGTGTTATCTAATGTTATTTTTGATCGCCTACTCCCACAGGTGGAAATTGGAACACACCAAAGCGGATTTCGAAGATGGACAGATTTTCAACCAGTGCCAAATTTAGGAGAAAACTGTTGAACGCAGAATTGGAACACAGCACCTATTTATTGACTTTAAGTCTGCATACGACAGCATCGTTAGAAACCAATTGTTTCATGCCTTACAGGAGATGGGGATACATGGAAAGCTCCTGGGAATGGTTAAAATGATGACGTCTGACAAGAAGCTGCCTGACTCAGACCCCCTGGAAATAAAATAAAATGGGCTACGTCAAGGAGCATACTTATTATTTAGTGTAGCACTCGAGAATGTGATTAGGGAAGCAGGCTACAGACTTTTCAAAAAACTGAAATGACTAAAACTACTGCCGGCCGAAGTGGCCGTGCGGTTAAAGGCGCTGCAGTCTGGAACCGCAAGACCGCTACGGTCGCAGGTTCGAATCCTGCCGCGGGTATGGATGTTTGTGATGTCCTTAGGTTAGGTAGGTTTAACTAGTTCTAAGTTTTAGGGGACTAATGACCTCAGCAGTTGAGTCCCATAGTGCTCAGAGCCATTTGAACCATTTGACTAAAACTACTAGTGATGAATTTCCCCACTGTTTAAAAGTTGCATTCTTGCTCGAATCTAATAATGAGGAAGAGTCTAATGATAGCTCAGATGAAGAAGAGAGTACAGATTCAGATGCAGATGGATTCTTAGAGGTAGACGAAAGTAAATATACCTTTACAGAAAGAGGTTACGAGAGAGCAAATAATATTTTTTGAAAACAAAATCCAGAATGCCAAACTGAAGCAAAACCAAAAGAGCCACCAGATGATACTATACTGGGGCATGCTTTACTTAATGCTATGAAAGAATTTGACTTAAAGAAAACGAAAGAACCACCTGATAAAAATATAGTGAGACAAGGACTGCTAAAAATCTCTACAGACATAGAGATCAAGAAACCTTAACAGCCACCTGACGACCTGAAACGATGGCAAGAGCTAAACAGCATAGTCAAAGATGTAGAAAGCAGGAGGCCTGAGAAGCCACCAGATTGAAGGGACTATTTAGTGAATAATAAATGACTGTCTTCTTAATACAGAAACATGCGGCAGAGTGTTGCAAATATGTTGCTAATGTAATGAATTACCTTCTAAGTTACTGAATTTTGCCTGCAAATGTGTTACTGCTACTTTAATCTTAAGACCTGGGGGCAGAATGTTGTGTATTTGTTGTAGTATGATGACTGACTTTACAAGGAAACTGTTTTTTTTTCAATTGAGGACCTGTTAATGCCAGTCAATCATGAGAATTGGGGCAGATCATTACAAAATTCGACAACATTATGAGTGATTATATTTATAGTAAAATATTTGTAGTACAAAGAAGGTAATGATTAATTTCTAGTGTAGTCAGAAACCATAAAGTGTTTATAACGGCACAATGTTGTAGACTTAAAGGTATATGTCAACATACTTGACTGGTTGGAAGCCCTCAGGGGGCATTGCACTCTATGCAATGCTAGGTGTTTGACGAACACCAGGTACTCGAGCTATTGAAAGTACTACTTCCTTTTCTTTTCGTGTTGCTGATCTTCACCTTCTTCATTCAGAACTCTTTACTATTTTTTCCCTACTTCTCTATCACACTACTTTGAACAGTGTGGAATTGTTTATGGACAGAGAAGTGAATAATTATTATAGGTTCACTAGAAAATGACTGAGCATGTTGTAAGTAAAGCGGGTACTGTAAAAAGAGGTAGGAACATGAAATGGAAATAAATGAAAATATGGTTCTAAGCATGAAAATGCAGAAGAGTAAATAAAGGTAATGTTTAAAATGAATAATTTAATATGATTAACTTCCAGAGATGCTTCTATAAAACTGGTAAAAAGCAGATATGAAAAACGGCTATGTCAAATACAGGGGAAATGTGTCTACTATAAGTGTTAGAAGTAAGATATTCTCTTTTTCTAAACCACAGGAGTTGTCATAAAATCATTTGCAGTAAGCTTTAAAATGGTTTCCTGAATCGATGTGTGTAATGAACTAATGGTACGAAAAAGTAATGCAAAATGATTAGACAAAAAATTTCTTGACTTGTTCTCGAATATGACATTTGATTTAAATAACACAGGATGTGTGTACTACTCTTTGTTATCTTGTTGAAAAGAAAAGTTTTGTTTGTTTTTGTTACCAGTGTCTAAAGACTTTGTATAAATTTCAGATACCAAGAAGTTGTAATTATACAGAATCTATTATATGTACTGGAGATGAGGAAATGGATGCTGCAGTAATAAAAGTACTGCAGTTCGAAATGAAACAGAATACCCAAAAGTTGTGTTGTTGGGTAACAAACCAATATACTAAAATGCCAAGCAGTTTTGAAATAGAAAATTGGCTAAACTGCTATGAGCAGTAGCCAAAAGAAAAGCCAATGTGGGGTGAGGATCTGAATAACAAAGTAAGTACTGCCAACTGCAGCAGGCAGTAAGGACGTGAGAATATGGGACAAGGAGTTGATGAGTGAGTACGAACTGCCGAACTTAGTTAATGGGCAGTGTGTTTATCCAAAAAAATTGTTATTTATTTCCTTATACAAAATTGCGTTTCTGTATATTTAATTGTTTGTATGAAAAGACTGCCATACCTAGGTGATAGGCAGAGTGTTATTTCAAAAAGAGTATTCTTTCAGTGTACTTATGTAAAAATGTGTTTCTATGTATTAGATTGTTTGCAAAACAGACTACTGCATCTAAAGACATGTTTTAAAATAACTTAATTCTGCTGGGGTCATTGTAGTGAGAAGTGTAAAGTTCAAGGAAAAGATTGATTACTTTCTCCCAAAGTTGTCAAACTCTGAAAGATAAATTTGTGACCGCCTCTTTTTGTAGCTGACACCACTTAGGTGTTATAAATGTTTCCTTGAAGTATCCCTAATGTGAATCCTCAACAAAACATGGGGCACGCGTGCATGTCTGACACTATGGTAAGATGACAAATAATTTTCTTCTGATTAATTATATTTGACATGAAGTGTAATCTCTGTAACATGTGCTCTGTGTTATGCTGTAATATGTTTTGTCTTTCTTAGACAAACTCTTTGGTTGTATTTAGAAAGGAATAGTTTAGTTTAAATAATTTTATGCTGAACTGTCAATGTGAGCAAATGATATGTTTTCTTTAAAATGTTTGTTTGCTGCTCTGTAATTGTTGATTCACACTCAGTGTTCTTAGTTCTTTGTGCAGAAAAAGGTGTTGTGGTTCCCCTCTGTAATGGAAATTATGTAGCGCACGCAAAATGTGGTTGTCATAGGTGAAAAGGTGGACAAGGGAGACAGTTGGAGACTAGCTACCGAACCGCTGGCAGCTAACGATCAAATAGTACATGGTGCAGAACCCGAGAGAGACTTTTTGTGCCAGTTTCCACTACGCCAAAGCCTTGAGTGGACGGTTGGATTAATTATTATGTTCTATTACTCGCAATTGTCTTAAAAATTCGGAAGAACATCGCTAGCAAGAATATGACAGGACATACCACTTCCAACAGTAAATCCATCTGCCATAATATACTCGCCACCACATTGCACAATCGCTATGATGAAATGGAGGATTTATAGAAGTGTTAAGTGAAGAATCAGCACTTAAATGTTTCTCAAATACAATGTCACCCAGAACAAAGCTTATAACCCTACGTTGATTTGTTTCCAATCAAAAAACCTCTCATGGTCCTCTCCACTTAAATTATGATTACCGAGTATCTTTGTTGCGAAAAAATGAAAGTCTCAAAGCGTAACAGCTATTTAGTTAATGTTGTTTGATATAAAGTGAGAAAGAGTAGTTAAAATTACTGTGGATTCGGCAAAAAATTGAGGAAGGTAGTAAGTGTAGCTTTGTGAAAGCCTCCCAGTATTTGAGATATATCAAATTAAAGTTTCGTGGACTTGTAAAACCATTTGCTTAATTACTGATTTTAAAGTAAAAGACTGTGAAGATAACGAAAAGGCAACATACTATTTTCAGGTTGGTTTCAAATTAAATGTTATAAAAAATTGGTTTGAAATGTTTTTCCTGGTAAATAAATTTGTTGTGCAGCCTATTGAAATAGCACAAGTGGTGAGTCAGCATATGAGAAAGTATGTCAGTTTGCTTTACAACTGCTGCAAAGATTAAAGCCCCAACCCCCCTTTCCTGTTGAAAATTGCTCAAAATGTACAAAGTCACTATATAAAAGAAAATATTAACTGGTCTTGAAATTTATGTTGAATTTTATGCTCATTGTGGGTGTGAAGAGGTGTAACACCAGTTTATGAGCACCCACTAGTTATTTTGTTCCTACTGAAGGTAAAGTTACAAAAAATAACATTATCTATGAAATCAGTTACTTCATTGCTTTTAAGGAATAGTGTGATTATCTATGCTAGTGACCATTACTTAAATGTATGCTTTGTAAAAGGTATTTGATAACTTGAGACTAAGTCCAAGGGCAATATCCAATTTAGTATTGACTTGCGTTTGTAGCATTAATGAAGTTACTCAGCTTGACATTTAATATAGAAGAGTGTGTCAGTGTCTGTTGGGTTTGCGAAGATAGGCTTGTTCTACTATGATTTTTAGCACCCACTATACCATTTTCATATGCTTGTGACTGGGTTGATTGCACTTTCGTTTGAAAGAAAAATATAGGCTGTTTTTTTCCACTAAAAGCAGTCTTATTTGTCTTTAAAGGAATGTTACACATTTCTATCCCTAATTAGGCTGGCGACCGTATTCTTTATCATTTGAGCAGTTTGAATAGTTAAAACAGTTTATAAATTAGATCTGTTACTTTCTTTGTGTTTTTTTTTTTGTAAAGTTAATTTTATGTCCGATAGGCTACACTGTTTTTGGCATTTCACGGTCAAATCCACAAAAATCCTTACAGAGGGTAACATTATACTGCTTCTAAATACCATAACTGGTAAACAAATTAGTATCAGAACACACATACGAGAGGCAGTACAAGTGTTATGAACCACAAACTTGTGTTGTATCGAGTAAAAACGTCTTTTAATTATGACAGCAACTGGTGAGTCATATTCGTCCCACTCTCACATCTAGAAATGCATCAACTTTTTCGAACCTATCTGCTAAGTCTCTGTCGTCAGATATATCCAACATAAATACAGTCTGCATACCAGCAATCAACATATGTGGCGGTCCTATTATATCTATTTGATCACTGGAGCAAGTGGTTCGTTATCGAAGTTGCCTCCACAGATCAGTGTCAAGTTTCACCATCTGTGCTGTAGGAGACATTCATCCCATAGACTATCAGTCGCAAGATAGGGTCCCTGTGATGTTGTTTGTTACAATGTTTCCTTTCACTATAACGTATCCAAGTAGTATACGAATACACTAGCACACACCACCACCATTTTGTTTTTTCCACCATGATTCCTAGGTCTATTTGTGTGCTAAACTGACTTAACACATCTGTCTATTGGTTGTCATAGAAAACTGGACATCACGTGGTGTAAATTAAGCAGCTGCTGCTTCCGCAATACACACAGAATGATTGAAATAAAAGACAGAACAGTGTTTTTTAGTGACAAAAAATGCGAAAGACATCACGACATTGGAAACCGGTAGACTTCTGTGGCGTTGAGTGGCGTTTCCAAACATCTGTTCCAAGGTGACTGATGATCCCTACATTTAAAGCCATCTTTCACAGCAGATGTCCAGGTGGCTCCCATCGATTTATCCTGCATACTGGAGTAATGTACGCCATCTCTGTTTCAGTGCAGGCTATCCTCAGAGTGTTTTGCTCGCCCTCATACTCTCTCTCCATCTCAAACAAGTGATGTCAGTCAGTCATCATGTGCCAATCAATAGCGTACCAGTGGACGGATGGGAATGAAAATACGCTGTCGATTTACTCTAATAAGGAGCACAGTTGATAGTGCGATCAATTTCAGCCATTTTACAAGCTTGTCTGTAATTTCAACACCGACGAATGAGGCGGCATCGTGCTTCCCAATTTCTGTATCATCCCTAAACCGCCCCTACACTACTTTGCGAGTATCACATACAAGATTGCGAACATAGATACATGACTTTACAGTAAGTCCATTCATTGTTAAGGGAACATTGTATATCCCATGCCGCCAATGTCGAATTATTTAAGTTTGTGAGCCATTATCTTGGAAACTTTTTAAGACACCAACTTACAATTTTCCATAATTATTACATGTACCTTTCTGGATACACTGCACTAGAGTTATTACCAAAATTGTATTGTGGGTTATGTTATCTTTTCTTTTTTTTCAAACACTCAATTATTACATGCAACTTTCTGGATACACTGCACCAGAGTTATTACCAAAATTGTATTGTGGGGCATGTTATCTTTTAGTTTTTTTTTTTCAAACACTCAATTATTTGACAGAATTTTGTAAATAAATGGCCTGGGAGTCGGGACAGGTTCCATCAGACTGGACAAAAGCAGTAATCACACCAATCTTTAAACATGGAAACAGAAAAGATTGTAACAACTATAGAGGTATCTCTTTAATCAGCGTTGTGGGTAAAATCTTCTCAGGTATTGTTGAAAGGAAAGCGCGAGTATTAGTTGAGGACCAATTGGATGAAAATCAGTGTGGGTTTAGGCCTCTTAGAGGTTGTCAGGACCAGATCTTTAGCTTACGGCAAATAATGAAGAAGTGTTATGAGTGGAACAGGGAATTGTATCTATGGTTTATAGATCTAGAAAAGGCATATGACCGGGTCCCTAGGAGGAAGTTATTGTCTGTTCTACAAGATTATGGAATAGGAGGCAAACTTTTGCAACAATTAAAGGTCTTTACATGGATAGTCAGGCAGCAGTTAGAGCTGATGGTAAATTGAGTTCATGGTTCAGAGTAGTTTCAGGGGTAAGACAAGGCTGCAACCTGTCTCCACTGTTGTTCATATTATTTATGGATCATATGTTGAAAACAATAGACTGGCTGGGTGAGATTAAGATATGTGAACACAAATAAGCAGTCTTGCATATGCGGATGACTTAGTTGTGATGGCAGATTCGATTGAAAGTTTGCAAAGTAATATTTCAGAGCTAGATCAGAAATGTAAGGACTATGGTATGATGATTAGCATCTCCAAAACGAAAGTAATGTCAGTGGGAAAGAAATATAAACGGATTGAGTGCCAAATAGGAGGAACAAAGTTAGAACAGGTGGACGGTTTCAAGTACTTAGGATGCATATTCTCACAGGATGGCAACCTAGTGAAAGAACTGGAAGCGAGGTGTAACAAAGCTAATGCAGTGAGCGCTCAGCTACGATCTACTCTCTTCTACAAGAAGGAAGTCAGTACCAAGACTAAGTTATCTGTGCACCATTCAATCTTTCGACCAACTTTGTTGTACGGGAGCGAAAGCTGGGTGGATTCAGGTTACCTTATCAACAAGGTTGAGGTTACGGATATGAAAGTAGCTAGGATGATTGCAGGTACTAGTAGATGGGAACAATGGCAGGAGGGTGTCCACAATGAAGAAGTCAAAGAAAAACTGGGAATGAACTCTATAGATGTAGCAGTCAGGGCGAACAGGCTTAGATGGTGGGTTCATGTTACACGGATGGGAGAAGCAAGGTTACCCAAGAGACTCATCGATTCAGCAGTAGAGGGTAGGAGGAGTCGGGGCAGACCGAGGAGAAGGTACCTGGATTCGGTTAAGAATGATTTTGAAGTAATAGGTTTAACATCAGAAGAGGCACCAATGTTACCATTGGATAGGGGATCATGGAGGAATTTTATAAGGGGGGCTATGCTCCAGGCATAATCAGTCTTAAATGATGATGATGTTGATGATGATGATGTTGATGAACAATAAAAGCAACTCAGGATATTTTAATTATTCTAGTTCCATATGTCTTGAATCTCACACTTGGAATGCTGCGAAAATTACATGTCTTTAACATCACTACTTTTTTAGAAAATGGGTCATTTAATGCAAAAATGTTGTTCAGAGATAATGAGGTTTAAATATTTTTTATTACAAATTCTTATACAGACTTAAATTTGTGCATCTTTTATGCACTAAAATTGATCTGGCCCATAGTCTGTGTCTTCTTCAGTGTCACAACAGCACAGTGCTTGCCTCCTCCTTTTCTTTATTGCTTCTTTTGTCATTTTCTGAGCAGGTAACTGCTTCACATACACGAACTTCATCCAGTTCCCACAGTCCTTTAGCTGTGTTCTGTCCAAATCTTACCCCTAACTTCTCCAGAACCTCTTGTCTTTCATAGTTCCCACCATTAAAAGTTATTACACCATCAGGCACTGCTAACTTAAGAGTCATAAGGTCAACAAATTCATTTTTAGGCACGTGGCCCAACACAACATTGTTGAAGGACTCATTCACATTCTGTGTCTTCCCATGTAAACACTTCTATAGTAGCTCAGGATTTGCCAAATCTCTCTAAATAGGTTTAATTGCCTGCATTACTGCCAGAGGAAGAGAATGTGTATGTGTAAATACATTCAAGGTGCACTAGGGGTCATGGTCACTTCACAAACTTTATTGTGGTTTCCTTCACTGCCAGCACACGTGTTTTCAAATACTTCAAAAGAACACGCAGGTCTCACATATCTATTACCCGCAAATTTGCGTTTCGTGAAGTTACTTTTACGCTTAGCCATTTTATTTACATATTTACCTTATTAAAAAAAATAGCCACTAGCCACACTGCTTTCAACAAATCAGAAATAAAGTACTGATTTGTTTATTCGTAATGCCAACTTCTGAGACGTAGCAGTGGGCACAAAACAAAGCAATTCACGGCCTTACAGACTGTGTAGTTCCCAAGATATGACTGCTCAACTGTGGCAGTATATGCGCAGCCGCGAAATTTGACAGTCTCACGTCAACATTTAAAATATTATTTGATGGTCTCGCAATTGTCTAATTTTAATGTATTAAATACCAAAATGTTCAGGAATGTCAAAAGTACGTTATGGAGTAGAAAACAGAAAATGTCTCATGAAGGAAGACCGCGAACCTAGATACGTAAAAATTGAGGGAAATAGCATGAAATATGTAAAATCACGAAAACTTAGTAAAATTTTATAAACTGACTGAGAATACATCAAATTAGAGAGAAATATCATGAAAAGAGTACTGTGGAAAATCAACAAAAATTGCATGTCCTGTAGCAGGATAGTAGACTAATGTTACATACACATAGCTTAATAATAGAGAGAGGAGACATTTTAGAGACGTGACGTCAAGGCGAAATGGCAATGTTATCTCGCACTTGAGCGATACAGCCTAACATCGGACTATGACACCACACAGAATAGTGTGCAAGAGGAAGGTTACCAGGCGTGGAGGTAAACTGCAAAAAGATTTTACATCTCCCCTGGTTACTGATCGTAGTGTTTATTTCTTCATACGCATTTTGTGCTGTCGACGATCATTTTATACGACTTTTGTGAGTGTATCATAATTTCCAAACCGTAATCGGGCTTGAACTTCGTAGACGACACCCGTCATACTGTAACATTACGATCAAGATAGCTGTAACGGAAATTGAATAGCGTAAAGTTATCATTAAAAACGCACGCCGCGCGCTTTGTTACGATTTGGTCGGTCATAATAGTAGTAACAAGCTTTTGAATACAATTAAAATATAACGGCGATACCTGTTTAGCGTTATTGGAAATAATATGTAATAAATTAATGAGTAAGGTAGCCGATCCTATAAGAAGAGGTAGAATTGGGCATATTAAGGTGTTTTGCTTTATATCGACTAAGCCGATGATACGGCGTCTTTTTTTTCCGTTTACTCTTAGAAGAAAAAAAAAGAAAACAAGTAACGAAGTGCTAATTGTGCGTTGTGAAAAATATAGGGGCGAATTTTAAATAGCTACAGTGTATAATCAGACTAACAAATGGAAATTCAGTTACGCGAAATAGCGGACAGTGAAGTGTGGTCATTAAATTGAGTACACCTACAGGGCGGTCAATTCCGGGATATGTCTATTCGCATCTCACGAGGGACGCGGTATTGAGACCGTTTTTTTTTTATTATATCACGGAGAGCGGGCTTCAGTTTATAAAAAGGAGAAAAGCTGTATCATTATCATTGACTGTTGGTGTTAAGCAACCAAAACTGTTCATCAAAGGGTTTTGGTGAATGAGTGGTGAATGCGAAATGAAACTGTGAACGAAGTTATGTTAAATAAAGCAGAAGAGACAAGACAGTTTGGTCGTATCTGTTATTATTCCATAAATCGTAACATTTATTCTCGTTGTACGAAGCCTTTATAGACGATCGTTATGACAATTTGCTTTGAAGGGATCTCGTTACGAGTTAAGTTTTGGGGACCAGGTCAACAGGGGATAGTTCGTAGATCTTAACTACTGCAGCTATTCTGGAATCAGGTGCTACCGTGACCTTTGTGTGTTGTCAATGGCTTAAGGTCATCATATCTCATGCTCTAAGATCGACGCGCCTTTCCTCTTGGTATAATGGTGTCTCACGGTAACCACGACAACGCCAACGGCGAAGGAAGATACGGTAGAAGTGGCGCTACAACGTGCGGCCCGATCGAGGAGGATTGTTACATCGAGTCGAGTGTCATCCGGATTCACGAACCCTAGAGTTGGAAAATATTGTAGCAGCCAGTGAGTCTGTCCAATGAAAGAGGTATTCTTCAATAATCGCTAAAAGTGAGCGATACTACCAGGTATGCTTAAAATAACTATATAATTATAAAAAAAAGGAAGTTGAGACTTGTGATTTCGTTAGATAAATATACACTCCTAGAAATGGAAAAAAGAACACATTGACACCGGTGTGTCAGACCCACCATACTTGCTCCGGACACTGCGAGAGGGCTGTACAAGCAATGATCACACACACGGCACAGCGGACACACCAGGAACCGTGGTGTTGGCCGTCGAATGGCGCTAGCTGCGCAGCATTTGTGCACCGCCGCCGTCAGTGTCAGCCAGTTTGCCGTGGCAAACGGAGCTCCATCGCAGTCTTTAACACTGGTAGCATGCCGCGACAGCGTGGACGTGAACCGTATGTGCAGTTGACGGACTTTGAGCGAGGGCGTCTAGTGGGCATGCGGGAGGCCGGGTGGACGTACCGCCGAATTGCTCAACACGTGGGGCGTGAGGTCTCCACAGTACATCGATGTTGTCGCCAGTGGTCGGCGGAAGGTGCACGTGCCCGTCGACCTGGGACCGGACCGCAGCGACGCACGGATGCACGCCAAGACCGTAGGATCCTACGCAGTGCCGTAGGGGACCGCACCGCCACTTCCCAGCAAATTAGGGACACTGTTGCTCCTGGGGTATCGGCGAGGACCATTCGCAACCGTCTCCATGAAGCTGGGCTACGGTCCCGCACACCGTTAGGCCGTCTTCCGCTCACGCCCCAACATCGTGCAGCCCGCCTCCAGTGGTGTCGCGACAGGCGTGAATGGAGGGACGAATGGAGACGTGTCGTCTTCAGCGATGAGAGTCGCTTCTGCCTTGGTGCCAATGATGGTCGTATGCGTGTTTGGCGCCATGCAGGTGAGCGCCACAATCAGGACTGCATACGACCGAGGCACACAGGGCCAACACCCGGCATCATGGTGTGGGGAGCGATCTCCTACACTGGCCGCACACCACTGGTGATCGTCGAGGGGACACTGAATAGTGCACGGTACATCCAAACCGTCATCGAACCCATCGTTCTACCATTTCTAGACCGGCAAGGGAACTTGCTGTTCCAACAGGACAATGCACGTCCGCATGTATCCCGTGCCACCCAACGTGCTCTAGAAGGTGTAAGTCAACTACCCTGGCCAGCAAGATCTCCGGATCTGTCCCCCATTGAGCATGTTTGGGACTGGATGAAGCGTCGTCTCACGCGGTCTGCACGTCCAGCACGAACGCTGGTCCAACTGAGTCGCCAGGTGGAAATGGCATGGCAAGCCGTTCCACAGGACTACATCCAGCATCTCTACGATCGTCTCCGTGGGAGAATAGCAGCCTGCATTGCTGCGAAAGGTGGATATACACAGTACTAGTGCCGACATTGTGCATGCTCTGTTGCCTGTGTCTATGTGCCTGTGGTTCTGTCAGTGTGATCATGTGATGTATCTGACCCCAGGAATGTGTCAATAAAGTTTCCCCTTCCTGGGACAATGAATTCACGGTGTTCTTATTTCAATTTCCAGGAGTGTATATAAATACATAGTGAAAATAAGTGTATGTCTTGGTAGGGAATAATCATGTCAAAACGAACGAAAGGAATACATGATAATGTGCAGTTGAGTAGAGTAATGACTAGAGAGAGAGAGGAAAGTGAAGAGGATAGGGATGATGCATCCCATGAGCTCAATGTGGGACAGGAGACATGTACAGATAATAATACAGTTATTGATTTAGAGCCGTTAGGAGATTCAAATAAATGATAAGTAAGGTAAGCAGCGTGGGAGAACATAAAGATCTTGAGGTTTCGGAAGTAGATCAGCAAGTTGATCCTCAAAATGGAAATATTAATCAAAAAATGTTTGATATGCTGGTATCAATAAATACTCAAATGGGTGTAATGAATGGAAGACTTGGTTCACTAGAAAAAGATAATAAGCAATTAAAAGAGGACAATCAAAAGTTAAATGAAAAATTTGAGGCCAAATTTGGTTCATTAGAAGTTAAAAAGGATTCTTTGGAAAGCAAACTGAACACCTTTGATTATAAACTGGAAAATAATAAGAAAGAATTAAAGGCGGTCTGGGAGACTCAATTAAATGCGAAATTTGGAGAACTAGATGTAGAGTTTTCTAACACCTTAGAAAGGCAATATAATAATTTAATGGAAAAACTTCAAAACGTAGAAAAAGAAATATGAGGTAGTTTCGAAGAGTTATGATGGTCTGTCCAATAGGATGGTTAAGTGTGAAAGCAGCTGTTTCTATGCAAGCGCACAGATAGAAGAGCTTTCGAAACAAATAGTCGAGTTTGAGTCTGATGCTCGTAAAGGGATTGACAAGTATTTAGTAGATCAAACTAAAAGACGTGACGAAGATCTAACTGAATGGATAGAAATAAAAGGAAATGAAATTGTAGACAAGGTTAAGACTACCATTGGATCCCAGCCAAATGAAAATATCAATGAGCACCTAAGTAGAAATGATGAATTAATTAAGCTGTTCACTAGCGAAATTCAGAAAATAAAAGAGAAAATAGTTGATGAGTTACCTAAATGGCAAAAGGAAACCAATCATAAATTGGCGGAGTTAGAACGAAAGTCATCACAAAATTTGTTGACAGAGGACGAACGTTCGGAGAATAGGTCGAAAAACAACCGAACATGTGATAATACAAAGTACAATTGTGGTGAAAATTTGCATTGGGAAGTTGATGATTCGGTTGGTAAAGATGATGATTCTTTTGGTCAGCGAGGATATTTGTCTTCTTTAAAGGTGGAGAACACCATTTTTAAAAGTAGACAATTCCCAACATTCTCCACTGAAAATAACAACCTGCATCCGAAAATCTTTATCAATAATTTCAAAAGAATATTTCCGCGTAGCTGGTCAGGACACGACCGACTTCAATTTATGTGATCAGAATTTTGAAGGGAAGGTTGCCCATAAATATACATGAAAAGTTAATAAATGTTCCTGACCACAATGTAGAACAATTCTTGTCGGTGATTGACTCTATAGATATGATTATGGAAGACGCAAGACAAATGAGTAGTAATCAAATGTCGACTCACACTCATAGTAATACGAATAATTATAATAATAATTTAACGTATGATAATAATAATACCGAAAACCAGGTCAAACCCGCATCACAGGAGCGTGGACAATCTTCATCCTATGGTTGCAATAAAAACAATGATTATAATAAATACAGAAGAGATACTTACTGTGCTAGAGGTAAACCTCGGTATGGTGACGCAAATGTGCATAGTAGTGATATTAATAAGAGTAACAGATACCCAAGTGATGAACCCAAATGTATTCGACCTTGGGAAGATAATTCGAAGCATAATGTTCATCGGCAGGATGGAACAAATGCCTCAAGTCCTCATCCAGCACAAGGAGTTATACCAATGGGCGAAGGAGCCTCCAATGTGCGACGGGGTGAATACAATAACTCGGATCATACTGTACGGATTGTGGAAGTTCATGAACCCCCACCGATGACTCAGCGAGATAGATTAAACTAATATCAGTCACCAAATGCCTTCCTAGGATGACTGGAAAGGAGAAGGAAGGCAGGCATCAATTTGAAGTGAGAGTATTAAGGTACAATAATGATCAGGATATAAGGAATGAGTTAATTGAAGAAAAACATGAAGTTTCTAATAAATGCGGACAAATTTTACAGGCAATAATTCCAACAAGTATAAATAATGTTGATGTTGAAATATTAATTGATAATGGAGCAACTATTAGTGTCATGACGTTGGACTGTTTAAAACAGATAAGCCGAGGGGTAAAAATGCCCACTTTTCCTATCACAGGATGTACCGTGTCTGGCGCGTTCAGCGCAAAAATGCAAAAAGTTGTGAAACAGGTACGTGTTGACGTTACAATACAGGGGGCTCAAATAGAAAGTTCATTCCTGGTTGTTCCTAAAATGACAGTGCCATGTATCTGGGGTTTGGATTTTTTATGTGAGACCGGTGCAATCATTAATTTAGAGAAAGGTGAATGTGTATTTAATTCCAATGGTAATGTTTTGACAACCACCCTGAGAAAGGGCTGAGTAATTCCAAATCAATTGTGTATGAATGTAATGGTAAAATATGTCAGTATTGATGATGAAAATGTGTATGATATATGCCTTATTGAATGTTCTGAAGAAATGATGGATAAAATGTCATTGCAGGAAAAGGTGTTAGAATCAAAATATTTACCTGTTATCCAAAGGGATGAACTGTACTACTTGTTGGAAGCATATCAGTCAATTTTTAGTAAACGTCCGGGTATAATAAAAGACTTTGAATACCATATAAAGACGTATGCACATAAACCATTTTGTCGTACTTCCTATTCTATCCCATGGACGAAGAAATAAGTAGTCAGAAAGGAAATCAATAAAATGTTAGAATGGGGTATTATTGAGCCCTCAGATTCTGAATATTGTAACCCTCTTGTGGTGGTAATTAAACCCAATGGTGACATCAGATTGGTGTTGGATGCCAGAGAGATCAATAAGATCATTATACCTGTACAAACGCGACCGGAGAACCTAGAAGAGTTAGTACAAAAGTTTTATGGTGCCCACTTCTTAACCTCTTTGGATATGCGTAGTTCATATTGGCAAACTAGAATATCGAAAGAATCTAGAAAATATACTGCATTCATTTTTCTGGGCCGAAGTTACCAGTTTACTGTCATGCCATTTGGGTTGAAAATAAGCGGTGGTGTTTTCATATCGGCATTAGATACCGTGCTGGGCAGAGACCTTTTGAATGAAGTTACTTTATATGTGGATGCTTTGCTAATTGCTTCTGAAACTTGGGAGGAACATTTGGACTTATTAAGAAGAGTTTTTGTGAAATTTTTGGAATACAGAGTTACTGTAAATTTGAGAAAATCGAAGTTTGCTCATAACCAATTGAAATTTCTTGGACATATAATCACTCCTGAAGGGATAAAACCAAATCTTAAAAAGATGGATGCGATCAACAGATGTGCTCATCCATAGAATAGAACAGAATTAAAGTCATTTATCAGCTTAGTTTCATTTTTTCGACGATTTTTACCCAATCAGTTAGGAAGCCAAGACTGTTTGTTACGGTTGTTAAGAAAAAATGTCATGTGGGAGTGGAATTCCGAATGCATGCAAGCTTTTGATAACATCCGCAATGCTTTGACTAATGCTCCACTGTTACATCAACCGAGACTTGATCAAGATTTTTATATTGCTGCGGATGCTTCTGAAACAGGATTGGGTGCCACTCTTTTCCAGATGGACAATCATGAAGATATCAGTACCATCAAGATAATTGGGTTTGCCAGCAGAACACTCTCTAGCTGTGAACGTGCATATTGTACTACTGAATTGGAAGTACTGGCCGTGGTCTGGTCAATTAGAAAGTTTCGCTATTTTGTATATGGAAAGAAGATCATTGTATTCTGCGACCACAAAGCTTTATCTTTTATTTTAACAGGAAGGATGTTCCATTCACGTTTAACACGGTGGGCCTTGCTACTGCAAGAATATGATATTACGCTCAAATACATCAGAGGGAAAGACATCATCATAGCCGATGCTCTTTCAAGACTACCGAAAAGAAAGAATGACGACGAGTGTGAAGAACGGACTATTGACTTTAAAGTCATGAATTTATCAAGGCAATATTGTGAGAGGCAGATTTCACAGCTATCTCGAAGTCTTCCACAACTGCAAGAAGATGATAAGTTGTGGAAAGCCATTAGGCATGCTGCTGAAAGCAAACCGCTAAGTCACTCTCAAGAACAGTATCAATTAAAATCCGGAATATTGTATCGGAGGAAGGATGAAGAAGGTGTTTGGAAAGTTTGTGTTCCAAATAAATATTTAGAATCACTAGTATGGTACACTCACTTGAATTGGGGTTATTTTGGTTCCGCTAAATGTACAGTCAAAATAGCACAATACTGCTATCATCCAAATTTGGGACATATAGCTACAAATATTATTAAGAAGTGCAAAATATGTCAGAAGGCGAAACCCATAAACTATTGTCGGAAGATAGAATTACATCCTATCAGCCCACAACAACCTTTAATGTTGGTGTCATGTGATGTCTGTGGGCCATGTCCCATGACACGTGGACGGTTCAAATATGTATTGGCTTTCTATGATCTCTTTACAAAATTTGTGAAATTATATCCTTTGAAAAATCTCCACGTTCGACCCATGTTACACAAATTTATCAACAACTATATAACTGAGCTTGTCAAACCTATAATGATCTTGACAGACAACGCTGCTTATTATACATGCAAAGTATGGAGAGACACTATGAAAGAACAAGGAATCCAGCACATTTACATCTCAAGATTTTACCCTTGTGGAAATCCGATTGAAAGAATCTTCCGAGAGTTGAACCGATTTTTACGGACGTACATACCCAAACAACATTATAAATGGATCCATTGGATTTATGAATTTGAGAAAGTGTATAATGACTTACCACACTTATCGACAGGTTATTCACCTAACCAAATAGTATTTGGTGAAAGTATTGTGCCAGAATGGATGAAGAAATTACCTGCGATAGAACAAAAGATTACCAAGAAAGAAGACATGGTGAAGAAGGTCTACGAAAACCTGAAGCATCAAGCACAATTGAGAGAAACCCGTTTTGATAAAAATGTGAAGAAAGTAGTCACATATCATGTAGGGGAAGAAATTTTATTGAGAAATCACCCAAAAGCATCAACCAGGAAAAGACTGAATAAGAAAAGGCAATATTTATATACAGGTCCATATAAAATAATGAAAATACCTCATGAAGGGAGCTACCTCCTGGCAGATTGTGATACTGATGTTATTAAAGGCTTGTTCCCTCACATAGACCTGAAGAAGTATTATCAATAATGAGCAAAATATAGATTCAAAAAACACTGCATGATACCAAGACTACACTCAGTGGACTAAATAAAAGCACCAGTGGATAAATATGTACTTATACTAACTTACAAAGAAAATTAAAGAATGTACCGACGATTTCCATGAGATACCTTCTTGGTATCAGCAACAATGTCGACGCTGAAATACGACTTATCCTCTCACCGAACAGCGGGGATGGATGATTTAAAAGTGGAATTAAGAGGAAAAGAAAAGGACCAAATCCTCTCTGGTTAAACAAGTGGCCTAATAAGGGTTTAGACCTAGGATGCCAATCGTCGAACCCGGCTGTGATCCCTGCCTTGCACAGTCGGTTGAATAACTGAGGGCTTCATCCAAGAAAAAAAATGTGGTGTGAATATGAAGTGATTAGTGCGAAGTGTTTCTAAGACAACCTATAAACAAATGTGGAATTTAGTTAAGGGCATTTTGTCTAGGCCCATTAACTCAACTTAAATATTGTAGAATGTATATACTGACTTGTTGAGTGAATCTGAGAGTGAGTGTATTCGCCGAAACAAATACCCTCTCCTGTCACTGTACAAAAAAGAAAAGCCTGTTCTGTCTGGAACCCTCTTCAAGACATCACAGTCTGGGGGGCCATGTAACATTACGAGTCAAGATAGCTGTAACGGAAATTGAATAGCGTAAAGTTATCATTAAAAACGCACGCCGCGCGCTTTGTTACGATTTGGTCGGTCATAATAGTAGTAACATGCTTTTGAATACAATTAAAATATAACGGCGATACCTGTTTAGCGTTATTGGAAATAATATGTAATAAATTAATGAGTAAGGTAGCCGATCCTATAAGAAGAGGTAGAATTGGGCATATTAAGGTGTTTTGCTTTATATCGACTAAGCCGATGATACGGCGTCTTTTTTTTCCGTTTACTCTTAGAAGAAAAAAAAGAAAACAAGTAACGAAGTGCTAATTGTGCGTTGTGAAAAATATAGGGGCGAATTTTAAATAGCTACAGTGTATAATCAGACTAACAAATGGACATTCAGTTACGCGAAATAGCGGACAGTGAAGTGTGGTCATAACTGAGTACACCTACAGGGCGGTCAATTCCGGGATATGTCTATTCGCATCTCACGAGGGACGCGGTATTGAGACCGGTTTTTTTTTATTATATCACGGAGAGCGGGCTTCAATTTATAAAAAGGAGAAAAGCTGTATCATTATCTTTGACTGTTGGTGTTAAGCAACCAAAACTGTTCATCAAAGGGTTTCGGTGAATGAGTGGTGAATGCGAAATGAAACTGTGAACGAAGTTATGTTAAATAAAGCAGAAGAGACAAGACAGTTTAGTCGTATCTGTTATTATTCCATAAACCGTAACATTTATTCTCGTTGTACGAAGCCTTTATAGACGATCGTTATGACAATTTGCTTTGAAGGGATCTCGTTACGAGTTAAGTTTTGGGGACCTGGTCAACAGGGGTAGTTCGTAGATATTAACTACTGCAGCTATTCTGGAATCAGATGCTACTGTGACCGTTGTGTGTTGTCAATGGCTTAAGGTCATCATATCTCATGCTCTAAAATCGACGCGCTTTTCCTCTTGGTATAACGGTGTCTCACGGTAACCACGACAACGCTGACGGCGAAGGAAGATACGGTAGAATACATCTCCGGAAAACCTTTCTAGTGTTTGTATTACAAATAATCTATGTTTTGTGTCATGTCCATTATAATTATCCGGGCTGTTATGCCGTGGTCGGTTGACGAATTCTGTGTCGATTCCCAACGTTTCTTCTCCGACTCCGGGAGACATCTTCAAGGGGGTCCGTAGCTGAATGGAAGGTCCAACACACCCACTGGCTCGCTACTGACTGCCGCTAAATTCCGTGTCCGCGCGGCCCCACGCCGCGGCATGACGTCACGTGTTTTGGTTTTTAATGATTACAGCCACTGATCATGCCACTCTCATATCTCAAAACGAGTCACCTTTATCGAACCTGTCTGCTATGTCTCCCATACAGCAAAATCACCAGCACAGTTTTTTAGACAATCCCTCTGCTTCTTGTAACTGCTCCTCAGTTTCTGACCGCCCTCCCTGCAGCTTCGTCCATGTTATCATCCCAAATCAAGTCGGACCTGAACGGATGTCGGAGAGAGATACATGGAAGGCCTTCTGCATCCCGTGGAGGAACAGGACGAGCTAAGTTAATGCGACAAGACCGCGTTTTGACCTCTCAGTCGAAATGGGAATATGTTGTTGTAGATCCGCCAGCTGTGAACAATGTGTATCACCAGCACCAAGCGAAGCTTTCCCCTGCAACATGAGGTAGTGAGAAAAATGGAAGGAGCAGTTATACTGGTATCTCTTGTTTTGAATATTGGGAAGGCTCCACATCATACAGGGCATGGAAGAAGAACGAGAATTTTGCTCCTACATTGCTCTACATCTCCAAACTCCATACAGGTACTGCAGTCTGAAGGAGATCTGCGTCTGTCAGGGTGCATTCATATCTGACACCAAAATACTGTCATCCACTACGGTATTTTGTACCATCCAAGAGAAAAAATCTATGAACTATAATTACCCCACTAACGACATCCGTTAGAGAAATTGATATTACCATGACAGTGTCTTCTGGTATATCGAAAACAAATTTAGACTTCGTCCAGCATTGGTCATACGTGGCGATCGAAATAAAAATACAGTTATTGGCTAATGGTGCAGGTGGCTCGTGATCAAAGTCGCTTCCACAGATCAGTGTCAAGTTTCATCACCTGTGGTGTAGGAGACCTTTATAACACAGACAGTCCCAAGAGACGGTTCCTGTGTTGTTGTTTGATACAGGGTTTACTTCCACTGCAACACATCCAAACAATGCATGAATACAGTATCATACTAGCCCTAACGAAACATATTGTGAAGTCCTCTCTCGACCTATGTAGGTGGGATATTGAAATGGAAAAGACATCATGGCAATATTTAGTTTTCTTTTTCCACCACCGAGTTCTGTTTAGGTGCCTAACTGCCCTAATACGTCTCAATCCGCTGGTTCTCACAGAAAACTGGACATCGCATTGTGTAAATTAAGCAGCTTCTGCTTCCACAATACACACGGAATTACTGAAATAAAAGACAGAAGCGGTATTTCCTAATGAAAAAAATGTCGAAAACATCGCGACAAATGGAAACTGGTAGAGTCTTGCGACGTTGTGGGGCGTTTCCAAACAGCTGTTCCAGGGTGACTGATGACCCCTACATTTAATGCCATGTTTCACAGTGATGTTGTAGCAGATGTCCAGGTGGTCCGTTTCGATTGAAGCGGCATACTGGAGTAATGTACGTATCACTGTTTCGGGGCAGGCCATCCTTAGAAGGTTTTGCTCCACCTGTCTCTCTCACTCCATTTCAAACATGTGATGTCAGTCAATCGTCATGTGGTAATCAATAGCGTACAAGTGGACGGATGGGATGGAAAATGCACTGTCTATTTACTGTAATAAGCAGCACAGTTGATTGTGCGATCAATTTCAGCAATATTACAAACTTTTCTTTACTTTCAACGCCGACCAATGAGGCGGCAGCGTGTTTCCCAATTTCTGTATCATCCCTAAACCGCCCCTACACTACTTTGTGAGTACCACAGATAAGATTGCAAATGTAGATATGTGACTTTGCAGTACGTCCATTCATTGTTAATTCTCGAACGTATATAATCCAAAGTATACCTGACAGCATCCAATACTGATCTACATATTTCTAGCCCTTCGATCATAGTGCGCTATTTACTATTACCATTGCCCATCTTTCCCTATGTAGATGGGAGTCACACAGCATTCTCGTATCCTTAGGATAAAGTTGTAGATTGAGACATCTCCTCGCATTGTGTTTCACCAACCCTCCCTGAAACTCTGTCAACGATTAAATTAGCAGCTGACCCGAAGTAGGAGGCTACTATGTGCACTACATTCCAGGTCTCGTAAGGAACAGAGAGAACCAAGCTGTAACTGCTGTCCAGGGAAGGCAGTTCGTCACTCATCTTACACATATCGCCCATCCAAGTTATAAGATCTCTGCAGATGCGTGTATGTCGAGGACGTTAGCACTTATTATCGGTGTATATCAGACATGTGAGTCTCGTGATGTGAAGCATACTTCAAGTGGAATGAACAGTTTTATGAGCAAACGGATGGCGTGGCTATGGGAAGCCCCCTAAGTCCCATAATTGCAAACTTCTTTATGGAGAAATTCGAAGAACAGGCTTTAGGTACTGGCAGCAAAAAACCAAATGTATGGTTCCGATACGTGGATGACACGTTTGTGCTGTGGAGACATGGTAGGGAGGAACTAAGCCGGTTCCACGACCATCTGAACAGTATAAACTCGAGAATTCAGTTTACAATGGAGGAGGAGGTAGACGGCAAGTTACATTTCCTCGATGTGCTTGTTTTTAGAGACGAAAATGGTAGTTTGGGCCACTCAGTATACCGCTAACCCACGCACACGGACCGTTATTTCACCGGGATTCGAACCACCACCCACAACAGAAGCGGGGTGTTATCAAGAGGTTAGCGGACAGAGCTAGAAATATTTGTGAACCTGAGTTGCTCGACGCTGAGATGGAACATCTCCACAATGCACTAATGAAGAACGGTTATTCGTCCGCCGAAATAAAACGTGCGTTGAGGCACCCACGCAGAAATCATACTGACGTCCAGGCTACTGCAAAATCTAAGGTTTTCCTGCAGTTTGTTAAAAATGTAACGGAAAGAATAGGGAGGATCTTGACGAAGCGGAATATTACCGTAATTTACTAGCCCACGAGGAAGATACAGGAATACCTTAAGCCTGCCAATGACGCTCGCAAACCACTGGAGAAAGCTGGAGTGTATAGGATTCCATGCAGCGGTGGTGATGTTTATGTGGGTACCACTAAAAGAACTGTTTCTAAACGTTTGGAAGAGCATAAGGGAAATTGCAGAAGAGGAGAAACGGAACGATCAGCTGTTGCGGAGCATGCTTTCCAGCCAGGGAACCACAATATTCGTTTCGAGGAGACGCAAGTACTAGCGGCCACAAGCGGATATTACGAAAGGCTCTACAGGGAGGCAATCGAAATTGCTGAACACCCTAATAATTTCATCCGTAAGGAGGAGGCTGTGAAATTAAACGGCATATGGATGCCGGTGTTAAAGAAGATGTGTACCACCCGCCCACTACTGGGTGATGGCAACGGCGATCGACGGCGACGGACACCGGCCAATTGCACTGACGTTTTCAAAACACGTGACGTCACGCCGCGGCATGGGAGTGCGCGGACACGGAATTTAGCGGCAGTCAGTAGCGAGCCAGTGGGTGTGTTGGACCTTCCATTGAGCTACGGACCCCCTTGAAGATGTCTCCCGCAGTCGGAGACGAAAAGTTTGGAACCGACACAGAATTCGTCAACCGACCACGGCATAACAGCCCGGATAATTATAATGGACATGATATTTCCGGCCGTGAAAGTCTACATTTTAGTATCTATGTTTTGTTTGTTGTGCAAGATAGTAGCTTTATATATTACATTTGGTCACCATAGTTTGTCGCTGAGAAATTTTCAATTAGAAAGTGTATCATGCGCTGGGAATATGTTTTTTATATAGCAGTATTAACAGCGTCGTATTCTACACGAGTAATAGTTCGGAACCCGCGCCGCTCTAGCAATATGGCGTGTTTTAAGTTCAGAATCGATTCTACGATCATTTCTGCCTTTCGAATACCTTCTTGGTACTGACCCCAGACACTAGAACAATACTTCTGGACTGATAGCGCAGTTGATTCACGTAAAATGCTTCAAACTACATCCGTCTGGAGCTCCATCATGCATTAACCACACGCTTCTGCTTCACAACCGTTTGTTGTATTATCACGAGACTCTCGTGTCTGATATACACCGATAATAAGTGCTAACGTCCTCGACATACACGCATCTGCAGAGATCTTATAACTTGGATGGGCGATATGTGTAAGATGAGTGACGAACTGCCTTCCCTGGACAGCAGTTACAGCTTGGTTCTCTCTGTTCCTTACGAGACCTGGAATGTAGTGCACATAGTAGCCTCCTACTTCGGGTCAGCTGCTAATTTAATCGTTGACAGAGTTTCAGGGAGGGTTGGTGAAACACAATGCGAGGAGATGTCTCAATCTACAACTTTATCCTAAGGATACGAGAATGCTGTGTGACTCCCATCTACATAGGGAAAGATGGGCAATGGTAATAGTAAATAGCGCACTATGATCGAAGGGCTAGAAATATGTAGATCAGTATTGGATGCTGTCAGGTATACTTTGGATTATATATGTTCGAGAATTAACAATGAATGGACGTACTGCAAAGTCACATATCTACATTTGCAATCTTGTCTGTGGTACTCACAAAGTAGTGTAGGGGCGGTTTAGGGATGATACAGAAATTGGGAAGCACGCTGCCGCCTCATTGGTCGGCGTTGAAATTAAAGAAAAGTTTGTAATATTGCTGAAATTGATCGCACAATCAACTGTGCTGCTTATTACAGTAAATAGACAGTGCACTTTCCATCCCATCCGTCCACTTGTACGCTATTGATTACCACATGACGATTGACTGACATCACATGTTTGAAATGGAGTGAGAGAGACAGGCGGAGCAAAACCTTCTAAGGATGGCCTGCCCCGAAACAGTGATAGCGTACATTACTCCAATATGCCGCTTCAATCGAAACGGACCACCTGGACATCTGCTACAACATCACTGTGAAACATGGCATTAAATGTAGGGGTCATCAGTCACCCTGGAACAGCTGTTTGGAAACGCCCCACAACGTCGCAAGACTCTACCAGTTTCTATTTGTCGCGATGTCTTCGACATTTCTTTTTCATTAGGAAATACCGCTTCTGTCTTTTATTTCAGTAAATCTGTGTGTATTGTGGTAGCAGAAGCTGCTTAATTTACACAATGCGATGTCCAGTTTTCTGTGAGAACCAGCGGATTGAGACGTATTAAGGCAGTTAGGCACCTAAACAGAACTCGGTGGTGGAAAAAGAAAACAAAATATTGCCATGATGTCTTTTCCATTTCAATATCCCACCTACATAGGTCGAGAGAGGACTTCACAATTTGTTTCGTTAGGGCTAGTATGATACTGTATTCATGCATTGTTTGGATGTGTTGCAGTGGAAGAAAACACTGTATCAAACAACAACACAGGAACCCTCTCTTGCAACTGTCTGTGTGATAAAGGTCTCCTACACCACAGGTGATGAAACTTGACACTGATCTGTGGAAGCGACTTTGATCACGAGCCACTTGCTCCATTAGCCAATAGCTGTATATTTATTTCGATCGCCACGTATGACCAATGCTGGACGAAGTCTGAATTTGTTTTCGATATACCAGAAGACACTGTCATGGTAATATCAATTTCTCTAACGGATGTCGTTAGTGGGGTAATTATAGTTCATAGATTTTTTCTCTTGGATGGTACAAAATACCGTAGTGGATGACAATATTTTGGTGTCAGATATGAATGCACCCTGACAGACGCAGATCTCCTTCAGACTGCAGTACCTGTATGGAGTTTGGAGATGTAGAGCAATGTAGGAGCAAAATTCTCGTTCTTCTTCCATGCCCTGTATGATGTGGAGCCTTCCCAAATTTCAAAACAAGAGATACCAGTATAATTGCTCCTACCATCTTTCCCACTACCTCATGTTGCAGGGGAAAGCTTCGCTTGGTGCTGGTGATACACATTGTTCACAGCTGGCGGATCTACAACAACATATTCCCATTTCGACTGAGAGGTCAAAACGCGGTCTTGTCGCATTAACTTAGCTCGTCCTGTTCCTCCACGGGATGCAGAAGGCCTTCCATGTATCTCTCTCCGACATCCGTTCAGGTCCGACTTGATTTGGGATGATAACATGGACGAAGCTGCAGGGAGGGCGGTCAGAAACTGAGGAGCAGTTACAAGAAGCAGAGGGATTGTCTAAAAAACTGTGCTGGTGATTTTGCTGTATGGGAGACATAGCAGATAGGTTCGATAAAGGTGACTCGTTTTGAGATATGAGAGTGGCATGATCAGTGGCTGTAATCATTAAAAGTCGTTTCTACAGGATCCAACTCAAGTATGTGGTTGCATGGATAGACCTGATTCCCAATTGCAGACAGCACTTATACCAGAAATCGTAACGCTATTAGCAACTAATGTCTGCCTGTAGATACAAGACCGCTTATTATACAGGATGATGGTAACATAGTCGTTATGATAATGTTTCTAATAGATCGGTCCTCATGTGAAATGTATGTTGTGGCCTGTTGAATCCCTCTGCAGTCAGCATCAAATGTTGATTCCTAATAGCGTTCCTCGAAAAGCAAAAAGAACATCAGTTTCTCTACATGGATTCCCATTTGAGCTACCTGGAGAGTAAAATCCGACTGCTGAAAAAAAACTCGCCATTAAAAATGGCCCTCATGATCAATTTAATTAATTAATTAACCTATCAACTTGATAACAATTTGCCGACTGGTGGGTAGAAGAGATGGCTAGAGCACCATGGAATGATTCTTGACAGGTGTTTCATTTATTTGGTTGCCATGATATCTTTTCCATTTCAATATCCGACCTATATAGGGCGATAAAGGCTCTCACAATTAGTTTCGTAAAGGCTAGTATGAAACAGCATCGCATTGGTAAAATGGGACCTGCCCAAGTGTATAAAACAGCTATGTTTTCTTGAATTATGGCTTGTTGTGGTCGAACATAAAATGTCTGTGTTTTTTCCGACATGTCAGCCAGTATTGTGAAAGACCGTATTCTCTAATGTTATTTCACGTGTCTGAAATGTTTATAATACCTACATGCATGACAGTTGATTTACAGACACTGATTTCAACGCAAGAGACGCTCTCAGGTCATGTAATTTGTCAATCAAAATGAAAGAAATTGCTTAACAAGGATGTTTTCTCTTTGTAGTTTAAATTTTAGCTTTTTATTTACTCCTATGACGGTTTTGAATTAACGAGAAAATTCTGTGGTCATCGATAGTTTTCATATCAAAGTAGTGGAAGTTTTCTTCCCGATTTTGCACTGGGTGTACATATATCTCTGCTAATCATCTGTAATCGGCAGTGGTACACGACTCTGGATGTCGCAATATAATGAAATGCTCATGAACCTAAAAGAAAATGGACTGAACCTCTTTTCATGGAAACAGGACATTTACTATCATCGAAATTGTGTTTTCCCTTTTTGGTACATGCTTGACTACACAGCTCTACAAACTTTTTTTTCTTGTTGCCAGGGATATTTGAACGTTTACTGGATATGTTTGGTATGCTGAATCTGAAAACGGATATCCTCTATTGGCTCTATCTTTTTAGATACAGGCTATCTCTGACATGTAGCGTTTAATCGTTAAATGTCAGTAAATCGGTTATGAATTGTATAGTTCTGTGTGCCTGTTCATGTTATACTTTGTGACTGCTTATATACAAATGTAATATCTTACATGTTACACGCTATACAGGAGAATGTGAGATTCTGGGATATGGGAGTAATTTGAGACACCCTCTTGTGTTTCACAATTTCAAGCAGAGTCAGTTGGTCACACTGCTGCATTGAAGGTCATGGTCCCCCACAGCCTTGTCTGGGCTCAGAGTAGCAGTCGAGCGAGGAACGAGCGTGTGAGAGGACACGGTTTGTGTAACAGCTGTTAAACGTTTATCATTCATTGTATAAAAAAAATGTATATCACGATTAGTTATTACATTACTGATAGTTAAATATACACTCCTGGAAATTGAAATAAGAACACCGTGAATTCATTGTCCCAGGAAGGGGAAACTTTATTGACACATTCCTGGGGTCGGATACATCACATGATCACACTGACAGAACCACAGGCACATAGACACAAGCAACAGAGCATGCACAATGTCGGCACTAGTACAGTGTATATCCACCTTTCGCAGCAATGCAGGCTGCTATTCTCCCATGGAGACGATCGTAGAGATGCTGGATGTAGTCCTGTGGAACGGCTTGCCATGCCATTTCCACTTGGCGCCTCAGTTGGACCAGCGTTCGTGCTGGACGTGCAGACCGCGTGAGACGACGCTTCAACCAGTCCCAAACATGCTCAATGGGGGACAGATCCGGAGATCTTGCTGGCCAGGGTAGTTGACTTACACCTTCTAGAGCACGTTGGGTGGCACGGGATACATGCGGACGTGCATTGTCCTGTTGGAACAGCAAGTTCCCTTGCCGGTTTAGGAATGGTAGAACGATGGGTTCGATGACGGTTTGGATGTACCATGCATTATTCAGTGTCCCCTCGACGACCACCAGTGGTGTACGGCCAGTGTAGGAGATCGCTCCCCACACCATGATGCCGGGTGTTGGCCCTGTGTGCCTCGGTCGTATGCATTCCTGATTGTGGCGCTCACCTGCACGGCGCCAAACACGCATACGACCATCATTGGCACCAAGGCAGAAGCGACTCTCATCGCTGAAGACGACACGTCTCCATTCGTCCCTCCATTCACGCCTGTCGCGACACCACTGGAGGCGGGCTGCACGATGTTGGGGCGCGAGCGGAAGACGGCCTAACGGTGTGCGGGACCGTAGCCCAGCTTCATGGAGACGGTTGCAAATGGTCCTCGCCGATACCCCAGGAGCAACAGTGTCCCTAATTTGCTGGGAAGTGGCGGTGCGGTCCCCTGCGGCACTGCGTAGGATCCTACGGTTTTGGCGTGCATCCGTGCGTCGCTGCGGTCCAGTCCCAGGTCGACGGGCACGTACACCTTCCGCCGACCACTGGCGACAACATCGATGCACTGTGGAGGCCTCACGCCCCACGTGTTGAGCAATTCGGCGGTACGCCCACCCGGCCTCCCGCATGCCCACTATACGCCCTCGCTCAAAGTCCGTCAACTGCACATACGGTTCACGTCCACGCTGTCGCGGCATGCTACCAGTGTTAAAGACTGCGATGGAGCTCCGTATGCCACGGCAAACTGGCTGACACTGACGGCGGCGGTGCACAAATGCTGCGCAGCTAGCGCCATTCGACGGCCAACACCGCGGTTCCTGGTGTGTCCGCTGTGCCGTGCGTGTGATCATTGCTTGTACAGCCCTCTCGCAGCGTCCGGAGCAAGTATGGTGGGTCTGACACACCGGTGTCAATGTGTTCTTTTTTACATTTCCAGGAGTGTAAGTTCTAAATCATCCACATTATCATATTTATAATAATATATTTTTTAAAAAATATAATTTTTATTTTGTTCTTTTCATAGACAAACGTGAGTTCTTCGTGTAGAGGTTTTTTCAACTCTCCTAATGTGTTCTGCTACATTTGTGGAGAATACACTGTACAAAAACAATGGAAGAACAGCACTGACTTTGTGAAACAGGCCTATCTTGCGTATTTTGGGATTAAACTGGGAGACCAAGATAAACACTGGGCTCCTCATAAAGTTTTGCCAAAGCTGTGTCAAGTCGTTGCGACTGTGGACTAATGGTAAAAGAATGGGTTTAAATTTTGGATTACCAATGGTGTGGCGAGAGCCAAAAAGAACCATAATGACTTTTTTGGCCTTGTCAATGTAAAAAGTTTCATTTGCTACAAGAAGCGTAAGTGGGAGTATCCCCATTTAGAATCAGCAATGTGATCTGTGCCATGAGGATAAAATCAGAGAGATTAGTGCCCACACAGAGGCATACCGACAATCCTTCTTTCCGCGAACAATACGAGACTGGAATAGAAGGGAGAACCCATAGAGGTACTCAGGGTACCCTCCGCCACACACCGTCAGGGGGTGTGCGGAGTATGGATGTAGATGTAGCGATAACATTCCTGTACCAGTGTTCACCACTCTGCGAAAACTACTTCCTTCAGATGATGATGACTTGCAGAGCTTGAGCACTAGTGGTAGTGAATCTGAATACAAAGGAAGTTCCACAAGACATTTGCTCTTCAGTCAGGAACAGCGTAAAGATTTGATAAGAGACCTTGGTCTTTCTAAACAGTCTTATGAACTCTTGGCATATAGACTAAATGAGAAGAATTGTCTACAACCAAGAACTAAAACCATGGCTTATCAGACAAGAGAAGAAGATTTATTTCCATACTTCAATCAAAATGATGTACTTGTTTATTGGAGTGACATCCCTTGTTTACTACTAAAAATGATACTACCAAAATATCAATCTCAAGACTGGAGGCTTTTTATTGATTGCACAACCAGAAGCCTATAATGTGTCTTTCTGCATAATTGTAACTACTATGCATCCATTCCAATTGGCCACTCGACCAAACTTCATGAGGAATATGAAAATACCCAGATTGTTTTCCAGAAACTTCGTTATAGTCGACACCCATGGCCTGCCTGGGTTGATTTAAAGATGGTTAACTTTTTGCTTGCACAGCAAAGTGGGTACAGAAAATTCCCTTGCTTTATTTGCATGTCAGACAGAAGAGGAAAGCATGATCACTGGGAAAAAATTTCATGGTCATCAAGCGATTGCTTTACTGTAGGAGCAGCTAATGTCCTAAAAGAACCATTAGTTGGCTTCACATTAAGCGTTGTCTACTGAAGCAATTTGTGAAAGCATTGGACGAAACTAGTTACTGTTTCAATTATATACGCAAATCACTCCCTTGACTCAGTAATGAAAAATTAAAATCTGGTATATTTGATGGTTCCCAAATTCGGAAGCTTATACACGATTTGTAATTCATTAAAGTTGTAAATTGTATTGAAGCATCTGCCTGGAGCAGTTTCATCTCTGTTATCAAGAAATTCTTGGGTAACCACTAACCACATAACTATGAGGAACTCGTGCAAAACATTCTCAGAGGCTTCAAAAGCTTGGAGACTATACCCCCGCTGGCAAAACATTGCACTTGACAGTTAGCTTTTTGTCTAGTTAGGTTGGCTATACTGTAACAGCGATGTTGCAACAGCAGCCTCTATACACACAGCAGACGATACAGTTTTCCGTCCCGTCTCGTAAATGCAAGTAATTGAGCAATTATAGTGTATATAAAAACTCGTTTTTAGTTGTACTACAATGACAGGAAGTAAACAACCGTATAATAATGCACGTAAAAGCATAACAATGCGCACACTTTCTATAACGGAGCAAAGAAATACAAAAAACAAGTACCTGAAGACTAGTACTTTAAAATCAATAATGTACGTAGTTTACAAAATAAATGATAACCGAGATTGCAATAAATAACCAATATTAGTAATTTTACACTCACCAATTTACAGCGATAATGGCGCAATTCCATCCAGCTCGCCATCGTCACTGTTGTCCAACTCATCGCCAAAACCGTCTTCATCGTCGTCATCAGCAAGACAAATCAATAATTGTTCATGGCCACTGATAATACCTTCTATTGTCTGTGCTGCTCGTATTAGCTTCTCGACGTGCTCTACTATTTTTCTCCATGACGCTGCATCCACAGTCACAAGAGCTTCACGCAACAGCTTTTCCACCTCTGTTATTGTAAAGGACTTGTTGTTGTTTCTTACATACATTTTTACATCACTCCATATTAACTCAATAGGGTTGAAATGGCAGTGATATGGTGGCAGCCTTATTACAGTATGACCCTGCTTCTTGGCAATTTCGTCTACTACATATGTAGGTGTCGTAGGCTATTTTCTTTAACAAGAGAATATAACAGAACCTTTCTCATACTCATATCCGCTGCAATATTTCGAGCCTGTAACCACTGCACCATAACTTCTTTCCGATCATTTGTGGTTGGGGCTTTGTTCTGTATCACCGAATGATATGGAGCATTGTCCATTACAATTGTTGCAGGGACAGGAAATTGTTTTAAAAGGTCCCTGAACCACTCAAAAAATCGTGTGAGATCCATATCTTCATGGTAATCACCAGTCTTTTTTGATCTAAAAACTAAAAGTGCGTCAGGGACAAAACCACTGGAGGAGCCTTCATGGACCACAATTAATCTAGCTCCTCTTCCCGTCGGCTGATGACGGCTACTGCTGGGTGTGCTATCCGTCCAACATTTGCTGACAGCTTCCCCGGCATTAACCCACGTTTCGTCTAGCCAAATTATGGAATGAATGTCTCTGCCCACAATTTTGTGCAAGAAAATGCCCTCTCTAACAGTACTTTGCGTCCGTCTAGCGTTTTGTAACGGAAACCCATATTTTTTAGCACAAATTTTAGTGATGTTTTACCACCCCTGAAGAGTTCATTTTCTTTGAAAGAGATTAATAACTTAGCTACAGTCCTATACTCTTTTCTGCTGTAGTAAGCAAAAACATGCCTACGAATTGCATCAGTCTGGAAAGAATCTGAATCTGTGATAGGACTAGGCCGCTATTTCTTCTTTCCCGGGGTTGATAAAAATGTATAATTTGATCCAGACAGCTCGGAATCATTGCGGCTCACTTCCGTATCTTCCACGTTTTGTAGTAATACTCCCTTACTTACTACGGTTCTTGCACTAATACCAAGAGTTTTCGACGTACGTTACACCACTTTGTCGGCAGGAATTGATGGCTGTCCATGAATGCTTACGTAGTTTTTCTCCTGCTCGTAAAAATCACGAGTTCTGCGTAGTAACTCCAGTGCCTGGCTGTTTAGCGGCACCCCTCGACGCAAAGGATTGTCACTAGGTGAACGAAGTCTCTTCGGTGGCATTTTCCAAGTATGTACACTCACAACGTAACAAAAGTCACAACGATATAGCACACAGTACAACGAAAACACGCGGTAAACAACATACAATTCACGTTGTATACACATTCACTAAACAAAGCCGGCAACGCGGGAACTTTGACGTCACAGCACGTGAGTAACAGCAGTGCTCACTGTGCTGTGATTGGCTGGCGCCCCACGCTGAACGCCTAGCGCGTATCGTTCTTCACTTGTTACTCTGTTACGCTGCCAACTTCATACGCAAACGTCAAGTGCAATGTTTCAGCGGCCCGGGTATAATAACGCAGCCAATACATCCTCTGCAGTTGAACATGAATGTTACTGGACAATTAGTAAGAACTTTGTAAAAGGGTTGGAGCATTTCATTAGACAGTATGATCAACAGAAAGAGATTCAGTTCTTCTGTTTACGGATAATCTTACTACACATCTGACTTAAAAAATTGTTTCTCTCCTCAGAGACAGTTCCACAACTCTACTTGGGTTTCCGCCTCACACAAGCCACAGACTGAACCGTTGGATGTGTTATTTTACTGGAATCTAAAGACTGAGTGTAGCAAATCTTGTTCTGACTCTCTTGTTAATTATCCAGATTAAGTGCTGACAATACAAGTCATTTCAAGACTGATCAACATTCCCCGTAGATCGGTATCTTTAAATTATGGCATCAATACATTCACAGATGTTTAGTGATGAAGCTCTGCGATCATCACGAGAAATGGAGAATGCCGCCAATGACATTCGGTCTGTAACAGATGCTCTGCCTGGGAATCAGATAACCCAATCGCAAAATTTAATAGACTACCAGGGCCTTCATCTATTTCTATAACTACATATACTTCACCTCCATTACTCCAGGCAGAATCTCTGTCAGGGCCTTCACACAACAATATCACTACTGCGATTTTTTCTCCATTACTACTTGTTGCATTATCAGAGCCGTCACCTACCTCTAACTCCACATCTTACGCTGATTTCCCATCGTTACCTCAATCTGCACCTATGGCCGATTCATCTAAACAAATATATAAGTGGCCATCTGCACACGTACGCAAACAGCAACATATGAAGTTGGCCCCAGAGTCATCTTACCCACCCGTAGGATGACGAGTGGTATCATCACCAACAGAAGAAAATCTAACAAAAACTCCTTAGTTTTAGGACATGTGTAAGAGTTTGAATATAAACGACATTTGCTAATAAGGTAACTATTTGACTTCAGAGTAAAGGACACAAAAATCATTATATTCCTTAATGTCATCAACCAATCCAACTTTCCTCTACTCTGAACGATTTTAGCATAGTCATTCAAGTTAACTGATACTGTATTTCGATTTCCCCCCGATTTGTGACCTTTTGTAACAATTTTCAGGTCTGAAGATTACCGTTTAAGCCGTTCACATTAGTGCTCAATCAATGTTTCCTACATTGTGATATGGCAAAAATAAAGGTTTAATAAAATGTAATACCTTAAAGTTTGTGTTTCGCTGTCCCCTTACTGACTACGTCAGGTACATGTAATAAAAATTATAGGCTATTATAGAATGATTTGAATTATCAGCACGGAAGTGTTGTGTACCGTAAAGTGCTAAAAGCACGTCCATTTTCAGATTCACTGCAGTTCCCCAAAGTGGTCACAAGTCGAGCACACTCTCACTCTAGCTACACCATATTTTGTGAGCGACAGTACTCTTATTTTTATAGAATTCAGTGGATGTAAGCAGTAGATTGCGACGTTTATTGCTAATGGTTTGTTCCGATACCATTGGGTCGTGTGCTGCTACCGTTTACCGAGCTACCTCACACTTTGAGTCTCGTACGAGGGCGTGCTGTAAAGTAATGCCTCCGAATTTCTATGTGGAAACTCTTAAACGTTTTAAATAAAAGAAACTTTATGAGCATTCTACATCATTATTCTTAACGTTTACGTATTTCGTTCGCGACATAACTACTCTGGCGGTGAACAGTTTTCTGTACAGTAGTTCTGCAGTGGTGGGCTTCACATACGCTTGTGACATGCCGCACTTACCTGAGCCCTGTGTCTGTTTTATCCGACGATTTCCTCTGATTGGTTCATCAACAGGGTTCCTTAGAGTGTCGTGGTCTCCGTACGAATACGTCCACACCGCTGTCGCGCACGTTGAGGTTATCACTACCATGTCCTACGTTAGGAACTCGAACTGGATAACGTCGACAAGGTAACATAAATGATGTTTAATACCGCAACCGATACTGAGAACAGAATAAAGAGTTCGGAGGAATACTTTCCAGTGCGTCATCCTACGTACGTAATACGTTTTTTCAAAAGTATTCTGAGATCGATACTGCCAAGATTCGTTCGTTCCTAAGTAAATACCCAATGCCCTCAAAGATCAGACAAAGTACATGGCACTAGATACTAAACAAACGGGTATAACGAATTTCGATTACCACTGCGTAGGAAAAGCCGCAGACTCGGCATTCTGAATAATGGTTCTCAGGACATTTCATGTTATATGAGGTAGCTCCCACCATGAATTATGTTACCTGTTTGAGAGCAGGAATAGCCAAAACGTTTTAGGCTGAAGTTTTTCGAAGTTTTGCTACGTTGTCTAAAGTGAATAATGGGGTGATTCCTTCCAAAATGACGTCGTCGATTTCCTTCACCATGAGTCTTCCATCTGAGCTTTTTCTCTGCTATGATTATTTCGTCGTCTTTCCTCAAGAAGTCCTTGCTGCTGCACGATAAAACCGTTCGTTATGGATTTTATCTTCTGTCACATTCCTGCACATGCACATCAACCAGGATTACATTTAACGGTCATCGTAGAAAATAAATGTGGCGTTTTAACAAGCCACATATGTTCCATTCATTACCTGATTCAGGACGAGGATTCGTTTCGCTATGTTTTCTGTTTTGGAAACGATGTGCCTTTGTTAGTTTAACCTCGTTTAGTGCAATTTATTTTAAACACTTGACATTTACAAATGCATCGAGAAATGCTACACGTCTACGTATGTTAACTGTTTAGAGAAGACGAGACGAATCGTTCATCCACCCCCACCCCCCCCCCCCAAAAAAAAAAAAATTGCGGACCTAACGAAACCCATCGTGTGTGTCGCGTCTGATTATGAATTAATTAACCTGACGACTAAAATTGAGTTAGCTACTAGGTCTCAGATCCAGATAACTGCCTCTCACTTCGAGTACTGCTCAACTGGAGATCGATTGGGTGCCTCAGTTACCTACCCGAAGAGGTAGCCGGCCGGTGTGGCCGTGCGGTTCTAGGCGCTTCAGTCTGGAACCGCGTGACGGCTACGGTCGCAGGTTCGAATCCTGCCTCGGGCATGGATGTGTGTGATGTCCTTAGGTTACTTAGGTTTAAGTAGTTCTAAGTTCTAGGGGACTGATGACCTAAGAAGTTAAGTCCCATAGTGCTCAGAGCCATTTGAACCATTTTTTGAACCGAAGAGTTAACTTGTCACTGACATCTCTGCATTAGTTCTTGACCCCAAAGAGGCTCTACTGTGATGCTGTGGGAGTAACAGCAAATAAATTAACCACAATATCTGGCTTGAAACTCTTTTCTACTAAGTTCATCACTTGGTAAACTTTAGAACTGCCGACGGACTGCAACGTAAACACCCACCTTTTTGGTTGGTGAGCAGTGCAGCTTTGCCTCAGACCCGCTGATGGACTCAAAACTTCACTTGGCACTGGCTCATCTCTCTTTCATCCGGAGTCCACGGAGAATCTCGGACACCCATCGAGGGTGGACACTTCATATAAAGTTCATTTTCTGTACCTTCATATGGTATTATTTGGCCCATTAGTCCTCTGACTGGTTTTATTTAGCCCACCACGGTTTCCTCTCCTACGGCAGTGTATCACACGTATGCAGTGTTCCCACAGTTTGTTGAATATAATATAATCTCTACATTGCCCACCAGTCTTTTTCACCTACAGCTCAAGATTACAATGCAAGTTGTGCCGAGCCGGTGATGACAAAACGAAGTTTATTTACCTAAAACTCACATAAAGTGGGACCTACAGAAAAATACACTGGTCACAGGAATCTCATGGATGCTGCAGCCGAACCGATTATGTCACAAAGCGCTGAAAATTTATCACTTTCAACTGGAATGAACTTGCTCCTGGATTCCACGTACATCCCTAGACATAAATAACTGGCCACAGACTCTAAGCATGTGTCGATCTCTTAAGGTCAGCAATACCACCCACCCTCCCTCAGTATTCTCCGGCCACCCATATGTACCATTAGACAACTCTGTGGGTTGTGGAAGTAGTTGGAGGAAGTATTCCGTTCTTCTCGATATGTTATAGTGCTGCTCGAGTTCGTGGGCTAGTGGTCCACGCCAATTCAAAAGCATAGTTTTCGATGGAGGCTGAAACTGACAGGATTCTTGATTTTGATCTTTTGATGGTTAATTTTGTAGCCTACGACTTGAGAATGATCTTTTAGTCGTCGGATCACTAACGACATTTCGTTTCTGTCACTGGTAAAAAAGATGATATCATTTGCTAAGAAAAGTTGGTCGAGTCGTTTTCCATGCCGACATCTTTCTGTACCCAAGGTACACACTTCAAGGAATCCTTCAAAGTGTAGATTAATTACTTAGGTAAGATTGTGTCTCCTTGTTTGGCTCCTCTTCTCACGTGTGCCTCTCCACTATTCAAGTCTTCGTTGATTTTCGTATGTAGAGTGCCATTCTCGTAAATGTACTGGATTGTTTCGTTATATCTGAAGTGAATGGCGGCTTTGTTCATCATCCTCAATACTCCCCAGGTTTTGATCGCGGCTATGAAAGCCATGTGATGTGTAACATTATATGCGGTTTATTTCTGTACCACTACTTGGATGTTAATAGCAATGAATCCTTTTCAGGATACTGACCGTTTCACAGGCAGGTAAATACCCAAATTTCTGACTGAGTGTGATGGTAATGATTTTTGTTAGCAGCTTTTAAAATAGAGATAAAATACTAATAGTCGTGTAACTCTCGCCTTTAGTGATGTCACATTGTTTGAGGTGTGGAATGACTCTTCCCTTTTTCCACGCCGGCCGAAGTGGCCGTGCGGTTCTAGGCGCTGCAGTCTGGAACCGCGAGACCGCTACGGTCGCAGGTTCGAATCCTGCCTCGGGCATGGATGTGTGTGATGTCCTTAGGTTAGTTAGGTTTAACTGGTTCTAAGTTCTAGGGGACTAATGACCTCAGAAGTTGAGTCTCATAGCGCTCAGAGCCATTTGAACCAACCTTTTTCCACGGCTCTGGGATTTTCCCTTTCTTCAGCCCTATATTTACTACAATTATGAATGCCTGTTCAAGAGTCACTACATCTACATCTACATTTATACTCCGCAAGCCACCCAACGGTGTGTGGCGGAGGGCACTTTACGTGCCACTGTCATTAACTCCCTTTCGTGTTCCAGTCGCGTATGGTTCGCGGGAAGAACGGCTGCCGGAAAGTTTCCGTGCGCGCTCGAATCTCTCTAATTTTACATTCGTGATCTCCTCGGGAGCTAAAAGTAGGGGGAAACAATATATTCGATACCTCATCCAGAAACGCACCCTCTCGAAACCTGGACAGCAACCTACACCCCGGTGCAGAACGCCTCTCTTGCAGAGTCTGCCACTTGAATTTGCTAAACGTCTCTGGAACGCTATCACGCTTACCAAATAACCCTGTGTCGAAACGCACCGCCATTTTTTGGATCTTCTCTATCTCCTCTGTCAACCCGACCTGGTACGGATCCCACACTGATGAGCAATACTCAAGTACAGGTGGAACGAGTGTTTTGTTAGCCTCATCTTCTTTGTTGAAGGACTAAATTTTCTAAGGACTCTCCCAATGAATCTCAACCTGGCACCCGCCTTACTAACAATTAATTTTATATGATCAATCCACTTCAAATCGTTCCGTACGCATACTCCCAGATATTTTACAGAAGTAACTGCTACCAGTGTTCGTTCTGCTATCATACAATCATACAATAAAGGGTCCTTCTTTCTATGTATTCGCAATACATTACATTTGTCTATGTTAAATGTCAGTGGCCACTCCCTGCACCAAGTGCCTATCCACTGCAGATCTTCCTGCATTTCGCTTCAATTTTCTAATGCTGCAAGTTCTCTGTGTACTACAGCATCATCTGCGAAAATCCGCATTGAACTTCCGACACTATCTACTGAGTCATTTATATATATTGTGAAAAGCAATGGTCCCATTACACTCCCCCGTAACACGCCAGAGGTTACTTTAACGTCTGTACACGTCTCTCCATTGAGAACAACATGCTGTGTTCTGTTTGCTAAAAACTCTTCAATCCAGCCACACAGCTGGTCTGATATTCCGTAGGCTCTTACTTTGTTTATCAGGCGACAGTGCGGAACTGTATCGAACGCCTTCCGGAAGTCAAGGAAAATGGCATCTACCTGGGATCTTGTATCCAATATTTTCTGGGTCTCATGAACAAATAAAGCGAGTTGGGTCTCACACGATCGCTGTTTCCGGAATCCGTGCTGATTCCTACAGAGTAGGTTCTGGCTTTCCAGAAATGACATGATACGCGATCAAAAAACATGTTCTAAAATTCTACAACAGATCGATGTCAGAGATATAGGCCTATAGTTTTGCGCATCTCCTCGACGACCCTTCTTGGAAACTGGGACTACCTGTGCTCTTTGCCAATCATTTGGAACCTTCCGTTCCTCTAGAGACTTGCGGTACACGGCTGTTAGAAGGACGGCAAGTTCTTTCACGTAATCTGTGTAGAATCGAATTGGTATCCAATCAGGTCCAGTGGACTTTCCTCTGTTGAGTGATTTCAGTTCCTTTTCTATTCCTTGGACACTTATTTCGATGTCAACCATTTTTTCGTTTGTGCGAGAGGTTTTGGTTGCGCTTAAACTTGCAGTGAAGCTCTCTTAGCTTTCGCGTTTTACGATTGCCTTGAACTTTTTCCACAAACAATCAACATTGTCAGTGTCGGAACAGAAATTTTCGTTTTGATCTGTTAGGTAGTCTGAAATCTGCCTCTTATTACTCTTGCTAAACAGATAAACCTTCGTCCCTTTTTTTATATTCCTGTTTACTTCCATATTCAGGGATGCTGCAACGGCCTTATGATCACTGATTCCCTGTTCTACGCTTACAGAATCGTAAAGTTCGGGTCTGTTTCTTATCAGTACGTCCAAGATGTTATCTGCACGTGTCGGTTCTCTGTTTAATTGCTCGAGGTAATTATCGAATAGTGCACTCAGTATAATGTCACTCGATGCTCTGTCTCTACCATCGAGTGTCCCAGTCTGTACCTGGTAAATTGAAATCTCCATCTAAGACTATAACATTCTGAGGAAATTTATGTGAAATATATTCCAGATTTTCTCTCAGTTGTTCTGCCACGGACCGGCCGGAGTGGCCGAGCGGTTCTAGGCGCTACAGTCTGGAACCGAGCGACCGCTACGGTCGCAGGTTCGAATCCTGCCTCGGGCATGGATGTGTGTGATGTCCTTAGGTTAGTTAGGTTTTCAGTAGTTCTAAGTTCTAGGGGATTGATGACCTCAGAAGTTAAGTCCCATAGTGCTCAGAGCCATTTGAACCATTTTGTTCTGCCACTAATGCTGCTGAGTCAGGAGGTCGGTAAAACGAGCCAAATATTAACCTAGCTCGGTTGTTGAGTGTAACTTCCACCCATAATAATTCACAGGAACTATCCACTTCTACTTTACTACAGGATAAACCACTCCTAACAGCGACAAACACGCCACCACCGGTTGCATGCAATTTATCATTTCTAAACACCGTCTGTGCCTTTGTAAAAATTTCGTCAGAATTTATCTCTGGCTTCAGCCAGCTTTCTGTATCTATAACGATTTCAGCTTCGGTGCTTTCAATCAGCGCTTGAAGTTCCGGTACTGTACCAACGTAGCTTCGGCAGTTTACAATTACAGTACCGATTGCTGCTTGGTCCCCGCATGTCCTGACTTCGCCCTTTCTGTACTTGCCCGAGGCCATCTAACCTAAAAAACCGCCCGGTCCACGCCACACAAACCTGCTACCCGTGTAGCCGCCTGCAGTGTATAGTGGCCTCGTGACCTATCCAGCGGTACCCGAAACCCCACCACCCTATGGCGCACGTCGAGGAATCTGCAGCCCACACGGTCGCAGAACCATCTCAGCCTCTGATTCAGACCCTCTACTCGGCTCTGTACCAAAGGTTCGCAGTCAGTCCTGTCGACGATGCGCAAATGGTGAGCTCTGCTTTCATCCCGCTAGCGAGACTGGCAGTCTTCACCAAATCAGATAGCTGCCAGAAGCCAGAGAGGATTTCCTCCGATCCATAGCGACACACATCATTGGTGCCGAAATGAGCGACCACCTGCAGATGGGCGCACCCTGTACCCTTCAAGGCATCCGGGAGCCCCTTCCCTTTTCTGGAATGACTCCCCTTGGTATGCACACGGAGTGCACATTGGTTTTCTTCCGCTCCCTTGCAGCCATATCCCCAAGGGGCTCCATTACGTGCCTGACATTGGATCTCCCAACTACCAGTAAGCCCACCCTCTGCGACTGGTAGACTGAGGGGCAACCTCTGGAACAGGACAAGCAGCCATGTCCAGCCGAAGATCAGTATCAGCCGGAGACAGACCCTGAAACCGGCTCGTCAGACAAACTGGAGAGGCCTTCCGTTCAGCCCTCCGGAATGTCTTTCGCCCCCTGCCACACCTCGAGACGAGCTCCCACTCTACTACGGGAGAGGGGTCAGCCTCAATATGGGCAGTATCCCAGGCAGCCACAGCCGTAGTCCGATGGAGGTACGCATGTGACGAGCTGGCCGTCCCCGACAAACCCCCGTCCGGACCCCCACAGTGATACCCATAGGCAACAGCCTCAAGCTGTGTGACCGAAGCCAACATTGCCTGAAGCTGGGAGCGAAGGGATGCCAACTCAGACCGCATCCGAACACAGCAGCCACAGTCCCTATCCATGCTAAATACTGTTGTGCAAAGAACGTCTGAACGAATCTACAGAAAGCACAAACAATTCGACACAAAATTTAAACGGTTATTAAAATACAAGACTGCCTAGTAATTACAATTATGCTGCTACTTGCGCACTGCTGACACACTGCTCGGCGGCAGAAGGAGACTACGCGACTTTACACTATTCAGGTACTAAAACGCGATGCTACAACTCTCAAATACTATAATACGCCCGAAATTTATGAATTAAACAATGCAAGTACCCAAAAACACGCAAAGAAATTAAGAATTAAAATACGTAACAAATAAGTGAGCAAAGAGCAAACGAATTGCTGCTGGCACGTTCTGGTTCTTCTAATCCCGTATTCAAAACAAATGTTTATGATTCATCATGCGTGCTTTGGCAAGACAGCGATTGACTTTAGAGTAGCGGATAAAAATCCTCGACGATTTCTATAATTTTGTCTCCTTCAGTAACAACTTCCTGCAGTCTATTCCGAAAGTTGTAGATGACAAACTTGCCTTATGATTGATTGGAACGAAGGCCGCTGTTCGTGCACTGCTGGTAATTTCTAGTTCCTTAAGTTCTGTTCCTTGTCCCACTACTTACTACAATTTGTACTTTAAAACAGAAGTAAAATTCGAACTTTCGGAGAAATATTCACAACGTTTACGATTTATGAGAAAATGAATGTTGCTGGTCAGCTGCTCTTATCCAGACACGTGACCATGGCGATGAGAGCTCTTCAATTGAGCCACACGGAAACGGATGGAACTTAGACCTCTGGCTTTTCTCCCTTATTGCCCACGTGGTACACACTGTGCAGAGAGAAAGGTAATTAATAACTTCAAAGCACCTGTATCCAACCTCCTACGTGTTGTAGTCCAGCATCATGGTGCGAGATTCTCTGAGGACAGTGGATGAAAGAGAGTCTAGCTGGTGACAAGTGAAGCTTTGAGTAAGACAGCGGGGCTGAGGCGAAGCAGAACTGCTCGCCAAACCAACTGCTTACGTAGAGGTCCGGCAGTTTTAAACTTTCCCAGTTGATGAGCTGAGTATTAAAGAGCTCCAAGCCATAAGTTATGGTTAATGCTTTCGCTGTTAGTCCCACGGTGTCAGAGCCGAGCCAACATGTGGTCAAGAACAAATGCAGAGAACTCAATCGCGGATTAACACTTCGAGTAGGTAACTCAGGCATACAAGCGATTCTCCAGTTGAACTGTAATCTAAGTGAGAGGCACTTACCTTAATCTAAGTTGTGATAGGACGATATCCGGATCTGAGACCTAGGACCTAACACAAGTTTAACTTGGCGAAACCATCAAGGTTCAGAGAATTCAGTATCAGACGTGACACACACGATGGGTGTCGTGAGGTCTACAGGTTTTGGGCGGGGCGGATGAACTGGTCGTCTCGTCTTCTCTAAACACTTAACATACATAGACGTGTAACAGTTTTCGTTGCATATGTAAACGTCCAATGTTTAAAGTAAATGGCACTAAACTAGGTTAAGCTAACAAAAGCACATTGTTTCCAATGCAGGAAGCATAGCGAAGCGAATCCTCGTCCTGAATCAGCTGATGAAAGGAACATGTGTGGCGTGTTAAAACGCTGCATTTATTTTCTTACATGACCATTACATGTAATCTTGGTTGATGTGATGGGAGGCAATGTGACAGAGAGATAAAATCCATAAAGTAAGGATTTATCGTGTAGCCGCAAGGAAGTCTTGACGAAAGACGACGAAGTAATCGTAGCAGAGGCTCAGATGGGACAAGCTTGGTGAAGGAAATCGGTGACCTCGGTTTGGAAGGAACCAGTCCGTTAATCACCTTAGGAAACGTCGAAAAACCTCGGAAAACTTAAATGAGAGGAGCCGAACAGGATTGGTCTATCCCTGCTCTCAAATAGGGAACGTAATTCATGATGGTGGTATGTCCTGAGTAACATTAAATGTAATGAGTACCATTTTAAGAATATCGTGTCTGAGTTGTTTACTGCGCAGTGATAATCGAAAGTTACTATACCCGTTTGTTTACCATCTAATGCCATTTACTTTGTTTGCCCTGTGGGGCAGAGGAGGCCAATTTATCTACGGACGAACGAATATTTTCCAGTATCGATCTCAGAATACTGAAAGAAAAACGTATTGTGTACATAGGATGACGCACTAAAAGTAGTTCCTGTGAATCTTCCGTTCTCAAAACAGGCTGAGGTTTTGACCTTCATTTGTATTACCTGGTCGACTTCGCCTCTTCGCTGTAGCAGGCTGCTAAACTATGTCGAATTGTAGTGTGTATCGTAACTATATCGACGAGTAAAAAAGAGCATGATGTAATCGATTTTATTACTGTAGAAAACACGCCTCCATTTGAAATGCACAGAAGATTGAAAATTGTCTATGGTGACGATGGTATCGACGTCAACAATGTACGATGTCGGCTTGTTCGTGTTCCTAATGTAGGAAACGACTTAACGTGCGTGGCAGAGGGCGGAGTCGACGACCAAGGGCGGCAAACAACGAGACTCATCTGAAACATGTTGATGAATCAATCAGTGATAATCGTCGGCTAAAACAGACATAGCTCTCGGGTAAGTGCGACATGTAACGAGCGTGTGTGCAGTGCATGGTGCATCATTGCAGAACTGCTGTACAGAAAACTGTGTGCAGGGTTTGTTTCTCATATAATCACTGCTGTCATGAAACAGAGGAGACTAGAACACTGTCAACAACATAGTAACAGATGATGAACGTTAGGGTTCTTCATTCTGAAACTGAAAGCCAGGGCATCAAGAGAGTTCCCGCCAGAAAAGATCGCCGCCCCCATAAAACTTCTCGAGACCATGCCATCAACAGGCAAAGTGATGCAGATAGTTCAAACTGCATCTGAAATTCATGCCTATGAATCCAGATACTCGAAAATTTTGTCCACATGTGGGACACCATCTCCTTTAGCATGACATTAACAGACCACAAACAACGCTGTAATGCTTTGGATTCACTGCCATCGATCACCTTCTATACAACTCCAACTTCTCCCCGCCCGATTTTCATGTGTTTAAAAAACCTGCAGAATACCTGCGAGGACTTCATTTTGCTATTGATGAAGCGTTGCTAGCTGAGCTGATACTGTGGTTCAGTCAATAAAGTCCAACATTCTGCAGTAACAGTCTTTCCTTGGGAGAAATGTGTTCATCGCGATGGAGGCTATGTTGAGATATAAATATGTAGATCTGAAGAATAATGATGGAGAATGTTAAGGAAGTTGGTTTTATTTAAAAAGTTTATGATTTTTCTCATACAAAATTCGGAGGCTTTACTTTTCAAAAATGGTTCAAACGGCTCTGAGCACTATGCGACTTAACTGCTGAGGTCATCAGTCACCTAGATCGTAGAACTAATTAAACCTAACTAACCTAAGGACATCACACTCATCCATGCCCGAGGCAGGATTCGAACCTGCGACCGTAGCGGTCACGCGGTTCCAAACTGAAGCGCTAGAACCTCAAGGCCACACCGGCCGGCTTTACTTTTCAGCACGCGCTCTTACGAATAATCGAATTGAGAACTAGCTGGCTAAACGGTAGCATCACACAACATAACGGTATCGAAACAAACCATTAGAAATAAACCTCGGAATCTACTGCTTACATCCGCTGAATTATGTGAAAATAAGAGTACTGTCGCTCACAAAATTTGTTGTAGCAACAGCGAAAATGTGCTCGACAAGTGCAGTGCATCTGAAAAGGAACGTGCTTTTAGCACTGTATGGTACACAAAACCTGTGTGCTGATGTTCCAAGAACTTCTTTAATGTATTTCTTAATGCATTTACCAGACGTTGTCAGTATGGAGACAGTGCTCCACAAACTTTAAGGTATTACACGTTATTTAAGTCTATAATCGGCCATATCTCAGTGTAGCAAACAATGATTGTGCACTAGTCTGAACATCTTCTTCTACATGGATACTCTGAAAATCACTTTTAAGTGCCTGGCAGAGGGTTCATCGAACCATCTTCACAATTCTCTATTATTCCAATCCGGCACAGCGCGCGGATAGAATGAACATCTATATCTTTCCTTACGAGCTCTGATTTCCCTTATTTTATCGTGGTGTGCGTTCAACAAAATATTTTCGCATTCGGAGGAGAAAGTTGGTGGTTGGAATTTCGTGAAACGATTCCGTCGCAACGAAAAACGCCTTTCTTTTAATGATGTCCAGCCCAAATCCTGTATCATTTCTGTGACACTCTCTCCCATATTTTGCGATAATACAGAACTTGCTGCCTTTCTTTGAACTTTTTCTATGTACTCCGTCAGTCCTATCTGGTAAGGATCCCACACCGGGCAGCAGTTTTCTAGAAGAGGACGGACAAGCGTAGTGTAGGCAGTCTCCTTACTAGGTCTGTTAAATTTTCTAAGTGTCCTGCCAATAAAACGCAGTCTTTGGTTAGCCTTCCCCTCAATATTTTCTGTGTGTTCCTTCCAATTTAAGTTGTTCGCAATTGTAATACCTAGGTATTTAGCTGAATTTAAGGCTTTTAGACTGATTTATCGTGTAACCGTAGTTTAACGAGTTTCTTTTAGCACTCGTGTGGATGACCTCACACTTCTAGTTATTTAGGGTCAAGTGCCACTTTTCGCACCATTCAGATACCTTTTCTAAATCGCTTTGCAGTTTGTTTTGTTCTTCTGATGACTTTAGTAGTCGATAAACGACAGTGTCATCTGCAAACAACCGAAGACGGCTGCTCAGATTGTCTCAGAAATCGTTTATGTAGCTACGGAACAGCAAAGGGGCTATAACACTACCTTGGGGAACCCCAGAAATCACTTCTGTTTTACTCGATGACTTTCCATCAGTTATTATCAACTGTGACCTCTCTGACAGGTAATCACAAATCCAGTCACATAACTGAGACGATATTCCATAAGCACGCAATTTCACTACGAGCCGCTTGTGTGGTACAGTGTCAAAAGCCTTCCGGAAATCCAGAAATACGGAATCGACCTGAAATTAATTAATCTTGAGTTCCGGAAATAGTAACAAAAGGTCACTAGTCGGGGGATTTATAACTTCATATATTTCTTTTAAATTCAAACACTTATACATGTCCTAAAACCTAAACCTCTTTGTTAGACTTATTTCTGTTAGTGATTGTAACATTCGTCAACTAGACCTTAGAGCTGGATAAGATAATTTTGGGGCCACCTTCACAGGTTTAGAGGTAGACACTCACTTCTTACTTTACTTGAACCACCTACAGGTACAGCTTGAGACAATGATTGTATAGGAGAGGATGCTGTGGAGTTATAGGTCGGTGAGCCCACTGATAATGTACCAAGCTCTTTGTATGGTAATGGAAGTAAAATAAGAGTACAGTTAGATAAGGCCTGATGGACGTTGTGCATGGGGTAACGGAGGTAAGATAGAAGTAGTTTTAGAGTTACATAAGGGCCCTGGTAATGTATCAAATTCTGTAGTTGGGTTAGCTGATATTCGAGGAGGAGCATCTGATTCAGACGGAATTTCATTGATGCCTTTGTCTGTTTTTAGCAAAGATCGGAGAGTTTCATCACTAAACATATGTGAATGTAATGGCCCAGCTTCTGTGTCTACAGAGCCCATGATCGCATTATTTAAAGTTGCAGCTTTTCTAGTGGTAATGTTGAACAACCTTTCAATGACTGGTGTTATCATCACTTGCTCTGGACCATTAGCAAGAGAGTCAGAACAAGATTTTATATACGCAGTTTTGATATGCCCGTGAAATAACACTTACAACGGTTGAAATCTGTGGCTTCTGGGACATGGGAACCCTAGGACAGTAGTGAAGATACACCTGAGGAAAGTAAGAGCTTTCGAAGGCAGCTGAGTAGTATGTTTATCCATTGTTGTTGTTGTTGTGCGGTGGCCGAGCGGTTCTAGGCGCTTAGGTCCGGAAACGCGCGACTGCTGCGGTCGCAGGTTCGAATCCTGCCTCGGGCATGGATGTGGGTGATGTCCTTAGGTTAGTTAGGTTTAAGTAGTTCTAAGTTCTAGGGGACTGATGACCTCAGATGTTAAGTCCCATAGGGCTCAGAGCCATTTGAACCATTTTGTTGTTGTTGTGGTCTTCAGTCCAGAGACTGGTTTGATGCAGCTCTCCATGCTACTCTATCCTGTGCAAGCTTCATCATCTCCCAGTACCTACTGCAACCAACATCGTTCTGAATCTGTTTAGTGTATTCATCTCTTGGTCTCCCTCTACGAATTTTACCCCCACGCTGCCCTCCAATACTATCCCTTGATGTCTCAGAACATGCCCTACGATCCGATCCCTTCTTCTAGTCAAGTTGTGCCACATATTTCTCCTCTCTCAAATTCTATTCAATATTTCCTCATTAGTTATGTAATCTATCCATCTAATCTGCAGCATTCTTCTATAGCACCACATTTCGAAAGCTTCTATTCTCTTCTTGCCTAAACTATTTATCGTCCACGTTTCACTTCCATACAAGGCTACACTCCATACAAATACTTTCAGAAACGACTTCCTGACACTTAAAGCTATACTCGATGTTAACAAATTTCTCTTCTTCAGAAACGCTTTCCTTGACATTGCTAGTTTACATTTTATATCCTCTCTACTTCGACCATCATCAGTTATTTTGCTCCCCAAATAGCAAAACTTCTTTACTACTTTAAGCGTCTCATTTCCTAATCTAATTCCTGCAGCATCACTCGATTTAATTCGACTACATTCCATTTTCCTCGTTTTGCTTTTGTTGATGTTCATCTTATATCCTCCTTTCAGGAAACTGTCCATTCCGTTCAACTGCTCTTTCATGTCCTTTGCTGTCTCTGACAGAATTACAATGTCATCGGCAAACCTCGAAGTTCTTATTTCTTCTCCATGGATTTTAATTTCTACTCCATTATCAATAAGCAGAAGTATTGGGTTTTCTTCCTATTGGTTATACTTGTATAAGGAAATGCTCCAGCCACTTTACAAAACATTCAGCATTTTTCCAACCAGATTCATGTTCACCTCCAATAGACTGCGTTCTATCCTTAGGGGGGATAAAAATGGAGTTAGGAACTCCACTGTGAATAAATACGTTCACTGTGATGTTTTCGAAATCGTAAGGCACAAAGATTTCATTTTAGATCTACATTAAATGAAAAATCAATCTAGAAAATATAAATTTAAAATGAGATTTTCGAAAATAGTTAAATATGAGTAAAAGCAGAGCTTACTTCATTGTGACTTTTCTTTTTTTGTATGGTAACGTAAAGTAAGACATTAGGCGAACCCATTTTTCTTATATTTTGCTCCATTTTTGTCAATCTGTCTTCCTCTTAAGCACTGTCCCCATTAGCAGGAAGGCAACAGAGAGAGACGCTGGTAAGACAACGAAATCCCCATTTTAGCTTCTTCATAAAGCGCCATATTAACAGTAGTCGACAATTGGGATACCGAATTAAACATCCACCAAATCTCACTGAATAATTTCATTACATCGTTACTAAAGTAACAGTAAATCTATAAGCCATAAGAGCATTCGACAAAAATTCATTAATGTACATGTGTTACTTACATGAAACTTATCTAACCTGTAGGAAAAATTGTTAACAAAAACAGAGTCTACTTCCAAGCCTCTGTTGTCAACAAAACAAAACGACCAAGAGAGTGCAGTGCAACAGACATAGCTGCAGAGTTGCGCTAAGGGAGCAATACCATCGCGCACCAAGCAGCATCTGCAGAATTATCGGAGAAACGCTGACTTCGTCGTCTTAGACTCTTCGTCAACATCGCGTTAACACCCTTAAAGGAAAGCCAACTGTGGAACAAAATAGAATGAAATTAAATGGTTACGATCGTAGTTACTGGTACGAAGCTACGCGCTATGAAGTTGCAGTAAAAACACACATTGCTGTCGTATGCACAATATACGTATATAAAACCTTCTGCACGAACATGGTTGTAATACTTTAGAGTTGACATATATCGTAATGCCCAGCTGCAGTGTCAGTAACAGCAAACAAATTTCAATAGCAGACAGACTGACCGCCTGATGCACAAGTTAAAAGTCGACGAAGATGCCATCAGGTGGCAGTACAGTTTAATGGCGGAATACGGTGTAATCAATAATTCAAGAAGAGGATATTCCTCAAATTTTAATTTAAAACAAATAATATAGCCAAAATGGTTACAGCTATAAAGTTATTGAAATACGTGTAATGAAAATTGAAGCTGCAAAGATAGAAGACGTCTACACATCGCCTAATAATATAAATTAATAGTAACAGAGTTTGAAATATTAACATTACTATATTTTTAATTCTTTACAATGTTCATTATGATTTCTACTTAGTTATTCTGCCGGCCGAAGTGGCCGTGCGGTTCTAGGCGCTGCAGTCTGGAACCGCGAGACCGCTACGGTCGCAGGTTCGAATCCTGCCTCGGGCATGGATGTGTGTGATGTCCTTAGGTTAGTTAGGTTTAACTAGTTCTAAGTTCTAGGGGACTAATGACCTGAGAAGTTGAGTCCCATAGTGCTCAGAGCCATTTGAACCATTTTTAGTTATTCTATTTAACGCTGCTGAATTCCGTAATTATTCTGTCGTGTGACATTTTCTAACGATTTCTAGATCGGAACATTACGATGTAATCGATTGAAATAAGTAATCTATCATTTCTTTCTACATTAGGGTCTTAGCTAAATAAAGATTTTAATAAAATCTACAATATTCAAACTCTTTTAGTCTCTCTTTCCATAGATAAATGTGAGCGGAATTTTCTTCGCCGTGAAAGGAGTGTGTAACCCGTAGAAAGACATTTACAAGGAGAACATGGATGAAGCAGTACGATAACCCCCGCTTTGCCAAAGATGATAACGCTTAATACGGGACACGGAAACAAGAATACAGCTCTTCAAGTACAAGGAAAGTCATTCTAGGGACGGTTAGTCAGAACTGTATGATAACCTTCGTTTTGTTAGCGGGTGATAAAACTGTGGTCCTGGTATAAATACAACCCATAAAACAGTAGTAGGGCATCCGGAGCACCATGAAGATTTCTCTGTTGCTTGTTATTGGTAAGTATTAGAAGAATATGTATTATTTGATTGCGATACAGCTTTTTCCTTTCTTCCCTCCTTTTTGCATGCTTTCTCAGATATTAATTCGGGCGAAACACTGTTTCTATATGTGTCGAAGAAACGTTTATTACCACAATTAGCGAAGTATTCGACAGAAACTGAACAGAACTTAGAGTACAGAGGATGCATGAGGAGTGTCTCTCCATTTAGCTGTGCTCACGAGAAACGCTGAGCATACACGCTAGCGACGGTTTTTCGAGTTGTCTTTATCAATAATTTAAATTTCCTGAAAGTATGAATAGAGAAGTTACCAATGCTAAGAGTTACAGTCTAGCACTTACGTACAAATGAGTAGTGAACTTGGAAATGGAGCGCGCAACGCAGGAGAACACTTTTAGTGCAATTTGAAGATTAAAAAGAGCGCAATAGATTGTAGTGAATGCTGGACTTCGCAGGATTGCAAACTGAAAATGGAGAGGCAGATTACATGGAACCAGTGAAATGACTCTGGTGTGAATATAGCATTTAAGGAACGATCCATCAAAAAATGTGAGTAGTATAATCACATTGCATGCTGTGACAGTAGAGAAAACCTGATGGACCTTAAGAAAAATTCATTTTGTGTACAAAGTAACAGATTTCCTCTGAAATGGATGTACGGAAAGAGGTCGGAAGGACATGAAAAACCATAATATATGTTAGTGTTAGTTACAGCGGTAAACATTTTGTTACAGTAGCTGAAGGTCGAAGTTTTATAGTAAGAGGTTGGAAATCGTCCAACATCTGCGTAATGCTTTCGCGCTTACTGAAGAAACGCACAATGAATACCCTTGCTCTTCATTGTATATTCCCTGTCCGCTCTATCGTTCCCAAATAGACGTACAGTACTCGGGAATTGATGGAAGCCATTTGTTTCGTGGATCAATTACATTTTCTTAGGATTCGTCTGATAACCCATCGCTTGGCGTTTGCTTTCCTGCAACCAGTTTACGTGAACCAAAGTTCGATGCCTTCTCCCACCGAGCGAGGTGGCGCAGTGGTTAGCACACTGGACTCGCATTCGGGAGGACGACGGTTCAATCCCGACTCCAGCCATCCTGATTTAGGTTTTCCGTGATTTCCCTAAATCGTTTCAGGCAAATGCCGGGATGGTTCCTTTGAAAGGGCACGGCCGATTTCCTTCCCAATCCTTCCCTAGCCCGAGCTTGTGCTCCGTCTCTAATGACATCGTTGTCGACGGGACGTTAAACACTAACCACCACCACCACCTTCTCCCAGTTACTCGTTCATGTATTTTGCTGATTCCAAAGATTCTTTACCAGAAGTACAGCTGAACAGTAGTGGGGCTCTTCACGTAGTTCTGCGGAATACATTACATTTAATCACGTTGAAGGTCAACGTCCGCCCCCTACACCAACAGCCAGTCCATTCCAGGTCTTAATTACGATAGTTTTGTGACGTAGACTATACATGTATCATATATGCACAGCTGTTTTTCTTACTATTGTAATTGCCTTTCCACCTACCGATTTTGTTCTGTTATGTTCGACCTCTTGAATCCTGTCTGCAAGGACGTACTGAGTACTGCCACAGTTCTGGTCAGACATTAGGTTTGCTCGAACTTTGTTCAATAGTCGACAGTGTGGAACTGTATCGATTGGCGTTCGGAATTCAAGGAACATGCCATCAACGTGTCTGCTCCGGATCTCGTGGACCACCAGAGCTGCGTAGCATAAGATCTCTGTTTCCAAAATTAGTTTTGATATCTATAGAGGAGATTTTAGTTCTCCAAAAATGTCATAGGTCGTTGTCATCAAAGATTTTTAATTACTTTGCAATAGCATGACGTCAACGATATAGATCCTCAATCGTGTCCATTTTTCTGCAGTCACTTGGTACCTTCTGTTGGTCCTGAAATCTACAATAAATGTATGCTGCGAGAGGAGCAAGTTCTATGTAGAATCTTACAAGAATCACGTAAGATCCTAATATCTTTCCACTACTGAGCGGTTTTAGCTGATTTCCTTTCGCGTTATCGCTTATTTTCATATACGCCATTTGGGCCGTGACATAAATGAGAGGCAGTACCTTATAACGACTTTCTGCGGTGAAACATTTTTCGAAGACGGAATTCAATAACCCGGCAGCGTCTCTGTCATCTTCCGTGTATGTGCCAATACAGTCCCTGGGTGAGCTACTGACTTTACCTAAGACCAGTATCCCCGCGGTTTTGGTAAAGCTTTTCGCATTCTTCTTCTTAAGATTACATTCGCTTCTTTCAACTTTAGTTTGCTAACAAGGGCTGTCGATCACTTCACGGCCTTTTTCGGTACTTACAGGTCCCCGGAGCTGAATGTTTGAATTTGTGAGCTAAAACACTCTGCGGTTTGTTCCTGTTTTTTTGCTATTGTGTAAAAAAAGTACCAAATTATTCACTGAAATAAAAGAAATAAGTATTTCATATGTTTCCGATTTCATACAACTGGACACAAAACCTATAGTCCACTACCACAGCTAAAAAAGCCATTGCAGCTACAAAGAAGAAATCGCTAAAGACAGATTGCATTGACGAACTGAAGTTGTTAAACTCATAAACTTATTTAAGCACTTCCTTAACTAATTTTTCTTTTTCTCATTAAATAGTAAAATTCATCAACCATATTGGATGGCCACAGTGTCTTCAATATCTTTCACAATAGCAAATATTTTCATTAATCACCAAGACCAGATGAGAATTTGTATCTTTTTACCCTGTTTGGAAATGATAGGGTGATGATACGTTCATTTTAATCGAATTTGTCACCACTGATAAATGTAATATCATAATTTTTTCGGTAACGTAGGCAAGAAGATTCCTAGATTTATATACAGAAAATACAACAGGTTTAATTTCTTACAGAGGAGAGACAGCTTCAAGCATCATAATCCCTGTTACATCACGCCACCAAAGACTGCATATAAAACGGTAGTACACAGTGCCAAAAAAAGCTACGTTCAGCATATTGAACAGGGAGAAGTAATTCGACATCAAAAACCAAACAGCAGTAGCTATTTACTATCCTTCAATGACAGATGAAAAAATTCGAGGTTCTGTGAAAGAAACTTACGATACAGGAAACATTTCCCGCGGATTACCAAAAAATAGAACACTTACTTTCTTTGCACAAAATAAAAGTAATTTTGTTCAGAAACAGTAACGTTAGCCGGAATTAGCCCAGATTTCAGACGCAACGACAGTGGAAAGAAAATCTTGGAGATTTTTGTGTGTGTAGAATCCCATGTAAATCTTGGTCAAGGCACTAAATAGTACAGACAGGCAGATACGTTCATATAAGATAACCTCAGCACATCAGCTATTACAGACGTAACCAGTCAGCTATGGAAGCTCACATGAAAATAACTTGAAACCTATTCCCTAAGACAGAGGAAGGTGCTAGGATAGTACATCATGTAATTGATTTAGTACTATATTAGAAATTCTTTTAGACTGCAGAAAGTCAGGGAAAAATCCTTAATGAACCATTAATTTTTCATATTCCTCCGGTACGTAATTACTGTATTAAACTCATACATATTTCAGGTTCTTAAATATTTATCTCAAACTTAATTAATGAAAATTCTTGGAGATTTGCCTAATTTTTAGAATAAAACATAAAACTGTTTACCACCAATAATTGCTATTTAAAATTTTATTTATTGTTGCTGACATCAACCATAAATAAAGGTATAGTATGAAAGATAATGGTTATTAGATGAAATAGAACATCTTTAGCTGTATGCTAACCTTCTGGTAAGCATTAATGTTCTAGTATCTTTCTCCTATGTTACGATTAACCCTCCACCGGATAATATGTGTAAGATTTTCACAAAGTAAGAGAGACGGTGCATCCAACGCATACTCTGGTTAAGTCTGTTTAGATGCTTTAGAAAACGAAACAAATAAAAACGATACAAACTACCGTCTTCATCTACGAGAGAGTGATGTGTAAATGCGTAATAACTCACAGGTTTTCAACGGGTTTCATCTTTTACCTTGATGGGTAAGAAAGGCAGTTAGAGATTCAGTCCACTGGAGAATGGGGTTTCTTCAGGCAAGTACCAATTAACTGAGAGTGAGGCAGAGGGGTTTTCAATATTTTTTGACCACGTGTCGTTGTCTAGAGCTGGTTGTTCGACGTCAGCAACAGCGAAGAGGTCAAAGTCTTCAGCCAAATATCAGGTTCACTGGTGGTGATCCGGAGGAAGTCATAATTCCTTAATGTTTTTGGAATGGCACTTACAGTTCCGACATTCGCCCTGCTACAAAGGAGAAAATTCCGAAGCCGTGGTGCAGGACTCAGGGAAAAGAAATATTACTCAGTTTAATCCTTGGATAATAACGCTCAAACAGTAACTTGGACATCCAGTGCATGTGTTTACTTATTTCTAATGTTATATCGCTGCCGCGTTCGACGTGTTCAGCGTATTTTTTATTTATTCGCTAGGTTGTTGTGGTAATGCCCCATATTACAGCCAAATAACGGGTGAGATGGTACTGGAGCATAGAAAATCTGCTTTGCGAGGCGATTTTAGGTTTCTCTATATGCGTCACAATCAATGGTAACCTCACGAAAACCTTGGTTAGATGAGCGATGTATGTAAATATATTCTTTCATGTGTACATCCAGTTAAGGCGATGACTTCCTCGATAAGTGCAGTGTACTCACCTATGCCACTGTCATTACCATTAGCGGTGGAAAGTACTCTAATTTCTAGGAATGGATTTCATCTGCGAGATTCTCATTCGATACGTGTCAGTAGTACTAACTGTCTTTTCTTAGGTTAAGCACTATAGCTGACTACCAGGGACTGAATTAATGGAACCAATCTAAATTTTTACTGTGTCTGAAGAAGATAACAGAATTTCTTATGTGTACTCCGTTTCATTTCCGTCTCTGGTCAAAAATTATCCTCGAAAACTATGTTTAACAAAGTAAAAACTTTATTTTATTAATAACTAGCTCAATTTATTCCACGTACGTCTTTCCTTTCTTCGTTAAATAGGAAATATATCTTCGGTTTTGCCTGTTGTATCTGTACCAACACGCGTATGACTTCGTGTTGTGATGCAGTATGCCATCAGATAATAACATAAATGTGACAAATATCCTTCATTATATGACTACAGCTTCCCTGATTATAGTCACATCGGTTTCTTGTTAGTCGTAGACACAAACAGCCTCAGAGTCACACTACTAACTAATAGTGTAACATTACCATCCCGTGCGGATACGACAGCAAGTGGCAGACTCGTGCTACAAGTATAGTTGTACTGTATCTCCGTAGAGTGACGCTGGTACCTGGGATCAAAACAATGGTTCGAATGGCTCTGAGCACTATTGGACTTAACTTCTGAGGTCATCAGTCCCCTAGAACTCAGAACTACTTAAACCTAACTAAGGACATCACACACATCCATAGCCGAGGCAGGATTCGAACCTGCGCCCGTAGCGGTCGTGCGGTTCCAGACTGTAGCGCCTAGAACCGCTCGGCCATCAAGGCCGGCAGGTACCTGGGATCACATTACCAGACAGTAGCGTCGAGTTGCTAGACAATAGAGTAACACTAATAGACAGTATACGACAGCATTATTATAACTATGCTTATTTATTTCAGCAGCACTCGTCGCTGTGGCGGAGGTGTGCGGTCAGCCGGTGGAATCGGCATCTGGGAAAATGAGAGAACTTCAAAGATGGAAGAGGGACGACGCAGACGAGGATACCATATGCGTCGCGGCAGACAACAAGTACTACTTGTATGCTAATTCGCTGAAGCTATACACTTGTTACAACCAGCTCCCGAAAGGTAAGTTACTTTGAATAGCACTATTTCCATTGCATGGATGATAAGATTGTATCAAGGAAAATTGGTTATCCCTCCCTGATACTGTGTATAAATACCTCCCCCTTCCCAATGTTAGAGTCCCTAGTTTACGGACATCAACACGATGTGGTTCTTCACCAAAACAATTCGGAGGAGTTTGCTACTCCTAGTTAACGTAGTTTTTCCAGTAATTTGTGATCCACTTAAATATGTTACAATCTTGGAATCTCCTAAAATTCTAAATCAGGGTTCTTTAATTTGGATTATGTTTCATAGCGCGATGTGAAGAGTTCTATTGGCAACCGTTTGACAATTTTAGAAGATATAATTCAATAGGCGATGGATGTTAGCGCTAGTGCCGTTACCGGTATTGTGTTATCTATCTTGACTGTAAATGTTTTGGCAGCTCTGCACCTACACCTTCTCGACGAGTTACTATAAGGTGTCAGACAAAGTACACTACTCACTGTACTGGGTGGGAGGCCGACAGTGGCGTCACTGCACGTAAATTGTACCTTCCATACGCCTACGGACAAATTGAAACAGTCACCCAAGATTTTAAAAAAATTCAAAATTTAGCGACCCGTTGACTTTGCGGTTTTTAGAGATAAAGAGTTATGTAGATCGGACGGTGGTGAGGAAGTGTTCCGCCTTACTTTTTTTTGTTTCTTAAGAGAAAGTACATACGACTGTATGTATTTACCGAGACGACGTATTTGCCATTTATGTGGTAATAAATATGCAACCAGTCGCTTTTTTAGGTTTTTGATACGTTATATTAGACAATATCATATTTTCGAGTCACTTCAGGCTCATCATCAGATGGAGTTGTTACGAGAACGTTATGTTGTGGACCAAGTGTAGATACATCCTGTGCTGTTGATGCTGACTGAAATGACGGAAATTTTATACACAGTCTTTAGCAGCACTTGGTTTTACACTGACTCACAGAAAGTAGCCAATGGACCTTTTTACAAACAATATGGATATGATATATATTACATTTTACTACATCACAGTCTTCCTTGTAAGAAACTTTTAGGGACGACGTACGACGGACATAGAAGTGACTTTTTCAGATGCTCTGTACTCAGTCAGTGTCTCGAAAACAATACGGAATTTGGTTTGACTACGGACCTACCCTGTCCGTTTCTTGTAAGCTACACTTGGAACGCGAACGCAATTTGTATGATACACAGCCAAACGTTCTTCAACGCAGGTAAGTCGCTAGAAATCGTACTTCTGTTGTTGGAAGGGATGACACTTCAATTGACCATGCAAAAGTGATATTCTCAGTGATTATGCCTTAACAAAACTATAATAATCGTTTCATACTTTAATTTACAACGGTTCTCCAGTTCGAGTTTCATAGTTTAAAATCCATTTCATCAGTCCGCAGCATATGTACTGTGCTGGCTCTGCGGAGTGCGGATTGCGGAATAACACATGCAGGACGAAGTAAACGCTTGGGACCGCTTCACGTTGCTTCGTTCGAATGTTACGGCCTTACCGTGCCGCAACAGATCGCTCAGAATAAGGTGCTACGGTTATAGGGGACTGGTGGTGCTCACCATTTCCCAACTCACCAACAAATTAGGTCCCGCATGTGCTCATCATTTGGTACGAGCCACGAGGCACGTGTGGCTTATAGAAAGCCACGTTAACAGCTTCATTACCCTTCTTGAGTGACTTCGTTCTAATAACATTCTCACTCTCTCGAAATGCACCACGGGTCAGGTTTACTCGCATGGTCAATCTGACAAAGAGCGGCGTACTGTCGAGTCGGCAAGGATATGAAGCTGCTAAGATAGCCCACTCGTGAGCAGTTAGGTAGGTTGCTCCATTATCACGGCACTCCCAGCAACATTCACCACCTATTAAAGTTGTTTCATTAAAATTAGTGTCCAAATGTGACATGGTAATTCCAGGTCCACTGAAGGGAAACCTTCTCAAAACACATTAAGCGAGGTGTTCAAATAAATACGAGATGGTGACGAAATGGAGCTGATACATGTGGGGACGACCCTATGTAGTGCATGTATTACCAGGGTGCCCTCGCATTTAATTTTTTCTTACTTCTTACGTTTATTAAAACATATTTCCTTATATTTGTTGCAGTTTACGTGGTGAAACCAAAGACTCAATGTCGATCATCTCTGTCAGACTGTCCCACGAGTTAGGTGTATTGCAAGTCTGTAAGCTCAAGTTGACGGCGCGGACTACTCTGCGAGTGGGTGAAGACCAGATGGCTGTCCTGCTATCTTCAGAGAAACCAATATACTAAAAAGGACAACAGAACTTACCTCTTTTACTCACAACCAAAACCGGAGGAATGACCTCATCCACTTTTATGATAGTTTCTAGTTGCTAATCGAATTTCAATAACCGTCAGCTTTTTTTTTTTTTTTGTTATAAGAGAAACTGACTGCAAGGATTAGTATTTAATAACAATGGTTTTGGCTTTTTATATTTCTGTTGTTCACGTAATAGTTTTATGCAGAATCAAATAAAGAGTACTTCCATTTCACCAACTGTTTTATTTCAACTGTAGGATGTATTTCTTTATCTACGGCGAACAATTGAGACTTGGAACACACGCTCAAGGTTACTTCAACGCAACTCAACAATAACCAATCAAACACAAATTCTGGTTTGTAATTTCCAACATATTTTATTTAACAATTGCATGACAACTGCAAATTGCTGTTACCCCAGAATAATATACACAATTGCCCCACAATTTGAAACATTACTAAACAGGCAAAATCTTTACTGGCGTCAAAGCCCTTCCCAAACAATAAATATAGTAATTTTAAAACCTTTTTACATAAATTAAAAGAGCCATACACACAGTAAACGCTTGACTGAGGAAAGCTCTCAGAAAGTCAGGACACCTTTTAAGATATAACAACGGAAACAACACACAATTTATTTTTTTAAATAAGTACAATAATAGGCACCTTTCAGGTATTAGAAAATTGCAGTGGTAAGTAATGGAACATCAGAGGTGCGCAGAAACTACAACTGAGATCGAGCCTGAATGAAAGCTGAAAGGAACGGTGAAGATGAAAAGACGAGTGCCTCGGCGTCACCTAGAACAAATATTCGCCGAATAATTGGACTCTGCTGATTAACACAGCGACTGCGCTATCGGTTACAATTCACTGGCTGCCGCCAAGGCGTCGTCCCCCAGTTACACGACCAGCTACAACGGACGAGGCGCACCGCTGATTATACCACTGAAAGAACAACATATCACGACACAGCATATGGGCAGTATCCACAGCAACACAACCCTTAAAACATAAGAAAAATTTCAAAACAGGAATACAATTACTCCTTGCAGCCAAATTAAATCTCTTGCAATCAATGTCTACAACAACAGTCCGCACTGCCTTTGCACAGGAACCACGATACATAAACATTCACCATGAGAACACTGCAAAACGTGTAGAAACCAGAACGCGTACTCTGTTTTATATTCCTAAATAATAATAATTACATAAAAGAAGAAAAACAATGTCATAAATCTCTAAATTTTACAAAGGAATACCAAAAGGCAGGAAAAAGTCCCAGAAAATCAAATCTGTGGTTATTTCGGAGTGCACAGGCATCCATTTACATATACGCTTCTTCCCACTGTCTCAAATGCGTCCAAAACAGGCAAGCCACTGATCAACAAATTGTGCAACAGTGGTCAACAAGAAGCACATAACATGCGCGTCAAAACTCTGAGAGAGCCGTTAACGTTCGATTCTGTAGCGTATCCGGTTGGAGGCTGATACACTTCGAAAGCCACTTTCACGGGTTCATATCATTTAGCAGCACAGAGGAGACCATCGCCCTCTCACTAAACGCAGTAGACACCCCTGACCGCACGCGCATTTCCGTCCGCAGCCCCATTGCCGACGTGACAAAAAGAGTCACAGCACGCTCAAAGAGCGACCCCCGACAACCGGACTCCACACCGGAGCGCCAACCAACCGACCAAAAAACCAGTCATCTCCCCACAGCGGCGTGCGCGTAAATAGCAGAGAAGCTACCAAAGAGAAAACTGCGGCTACGCGATACAGAGTCGATCGCAGAGATCTTTCATGAATACAGAGAAGTGAATGGCGCCACATATCAACGATGACTGCGTATCGAAAATATGAGTGTCAAATGCATTTCATCCATTCATGCCAACCTCGTACAATCCCAATACCCAGGTCCTGCCTTAACCCGTTGACTTCCACGAGTATACCGGAGGCAACAGCAGAGATTTACGACTGATGAAAGAATGAGCAATGTTTAACAGAGTCAAGATGCAAATGGGAATGGAAACCACTGCGTTTGGGACATATAATATATAGAGCTTGTGACGAACAACTCAAATGTCCCACGTTGGTCTCTCCTTTGGTAGAAAACTCCGAACTAGTTAGCCCCCCCCCCCCCCCATTCTGATCTCTGGGAGGGCACTGCCAAGGGGGAGGTCATCATGATTAAAAGGTTGAGTGAACAATGAGAGGATAACGGTATACGAGACGGGGCGAGGCGTGCCAGAATATTAAATGTGTTAGGGAAGCTAGAGGATTTGAAAACTGAAATGCTAAGGCACAATCTAGATATGCTGGGAGCCAGTGAAGCGGAAAGAAAGAAACCATTTCTGATCAGGCGAATACAGGGTAATATCAACAGCAGCAGAAAATGGTGTAACGGGATTGGGATTCGTTAGGAATAGGAAGAAGGCGCAAAGAGTGAGATATTGTCAACAGTTCAGTGACAGGGTTGTTCTCAGCAGAATCGATAGGAAACAAAAACTGGCAACAATAGTTCAGGCATAAATGCCGACGTCGCAGGGCGAAGATGAAGAGACAGAGAAAGTATATGAGTATATTGAACGGGTAGGACAGTACGCAAAGGGAAATTAAGAATCTAGTAGTCGTTGGCGGTTGGGACACGGTTGTAGGGGAAACAGAAAAGAACAGGTTTACTGGAGAACATGGAGGACGGGTATGAGGGGATTACTGTTTGACGTCCCGTCAACGACGAGATCATTAGTGACGGATCATAAGCTCGGATTAGGGAAAGGCGGAGAAAGAAAGTGGTCGTGCCCGTCGAAAGAACATTCCTACATCTGCCTCAAGGAATTAAGGGAAATCACAGAAGACATAAATCAGGATGGCTGGACGCGGGTTTGAAATTTTGTCCTCCCGAATGCGAATCAGTGTGCTATTTACTGTGCAACTCTGCTCCGTACGGAATTTATTTGGGCTTGCTAATAGGAGTGAGAGAGGAGAAAGACTGATTGCGTTCTGCAAAAAAATGCAATTATTAATAGCGAACACTCTGTTCGATTATCACAAGGGGAGTACTTTTACTTGGAAAGGCCAGTAAATATGGAAGGTATCAGTTAAATTACGCTATGGTCAGGCAGAGATTCTGAAATCAGACACTGCACTGTAAGGCGGACGCTGGCCTAGATGTAGATTCAGATCACAGTACAGTAGTGATGAAGAGCAGGCTGAGTTTAGCCAGCAAGACTGAATGAGCAAAGAAGTGGGGGAGCAAATATTATATAACTATGTGATGGGTTTGAAGTTCTCTGAAGCTCTAGGAATAACTCAGTAGGTAGTTAAGTTGATGAGAAATGTACATCTCTAAATAGTGGAGTAACAGATTTTGGAAAGAAAAAGATAGGTGCAAAGAGGATAACGGCGAAAAGACCGTTGCTAACAGACGAAATACTTCAGTTGATCGATAAAAGAAGTAAGTACAAAAATGTTCTTCAGGTAAAATCAGGAATACGCTGAGAAAAGTCACTAAGGAATGAAATACATAACACTTGCGCACAGAATAGAAGCTAAAACTGTTGCACGAAAAATCTGAAAAATCGGAGAAGGAAATGACTCAGCATACAAAAACATCAAAACAACCATCTGTGTAGTTAGAATAAATGGTGGTATTATTAAGAGTGCAATGCGAATTCCATTGTTATATGCAAAAAAGAGAAGTGTCCTCAGTCTTCTGAGTGGTTTGTTGCGGCCAGCCACAATTTCTTCTCCTGCCCCAACCTCTTCAGCTCAGAGTAGCATTTGCAACACACATCGCCAATTATTTCCTTATGTATTCAATCTCTGTCTTCCTCTATAGTTCTTGCCCTCTACAGCTCCCTCTATTGCCATTGAAGTCGTTCTCTGGTGTCATATCACATGTTCTAGCATCCCCTCCGTTCTTCTTGTGAGTGTCTTTCACATATGCCTTTCCTTTCCGATACTACGCAAAATTTCATCATTCCTTACCTGATCAATCCACCTAATTTTTAACATTCGTCTGTAGCACTACATCTCAAATGCTTCGATTCTCTTCTGTTCCGGTTTTCCCTCAATCCATGTTTTAGGGGACTGGTGACCTCAGATGTTAGGTCCCTTAGTGCGTAGAGCCATTTGAACCATTCTGGGTCCATGTTTTACTACCATGCAGTTCTGTGCTCCAAACGTTCATCTCTGAAACTACTTTGTTCAATTAAGGCCTATGTTTGATACTATTAGACTTCTCTTGACCAAGAATGTCTTTCTTCCCACTTTTGGTCTGCTTTTGATGTCCTACTTGATCAGTCCATCATTGGGTATTTTGATTCCTAGGTAGCAGAATACTTCGTCACCTTCGTGATCATCAATCCTGATGTTAAATTTCACACTGTATTCATTTCTGCTGCTTCTCATTACTTTTGTCTTTATTCGATTAACTATCAATCCATATTCTGTACCGATTTAGACTGTTCATTCCATTCAAGGAATCATCTAATTCTTCTTTACTTTCACTCAGGACAGCAATGTCTCAGTGAATCGTATCACTGATACCGTTTCACCTTGTATTTTAATTCCACTGCAGAACCTTTCTTTTATTTCCATCACTGGTTCTTCGATATACAGATCGAACAGTAGGGGCGAAAGACTAGAGCCTTGTCTTACAACGTTTGTAGTACGAGCACTTCATTCTTTGTCATCCACTCTTCTTATTCCCTCTTGGCTGTTGTACATGTTGTGTATTGCTCGTCTCTCTCTACAGCTTATCCCTAATTTACTCATAATTTCGGACATCTTGCACCGTTTTACATTGTCGAACCTCTTTTCCAGATCGACAAATCCTATGAACGTGTCTCGGTTTTACTTTAGTATTGCTTCCATTATCGAACGCAACGTCAGTATTGCCTCTCTGGTGCCTTTACCTTTGCTAAAGTCAAACTGATCGTCATCTACCAAATCCTCAGTTTTATTTTCCATTGATTTGTATATTATTCTCGTCAGCAACTTGGATGCATGAGATATTAAGCCGATTGTGCGATAGTTCTCAGCCTTTTCATCTCTTATAGACATCGGAATTGTGTGCACGATTCCGAAAGTCGGATGGTATGTCGCCAGACTCGTATATTTTTCACACCGGGGAATTGTCGTTTTGTTTCCATTTTCCCAATGATTTTAGAAATTCTAAAGGCATGTTATCTATCCCTTCTGCCTCATTTGTTCTTCAGTCCTACAAAGCTCTCTTAAATTATGCTTCTAATAATGGATCCCCTACGTGCTCTAAATCGCTTCTGTTTCTTCTTGTGTCACATCATACAAATCTTCCCCTCATAGAGACCTTCATGTACTGTTTCCACCTATCCGCTCTCTCCTCTGCGTTTAATAGTGGAATTCCCGTAGCACTCTTAATGTTACCACCATTGCTTTTAATATCGCGGACTTTGTCTTGACTTTCCTGTACGCTCAGTCAGTTCAGCCAATAATTTCTTTATCGATTTCTTCACATTTTTCATGCAGCCATTTCGTCTTAGCTTCCTGCACGTCCTATTTATTTCATTCCTCAGAGACCTGTGTTTCAGTATTCCTGAATTTATATGAACATTTTTGTACTTCCTTCTTTCATCAATCAACTGAAGTATTTCTTGAGTTACCCATTGTTCTTTGCAGTTACTTTCTTTGTACCCACGTCTTTCTCTTCCTCGTATGTGATTGCCTGTTTTTGAAATGTCCATTCCTCTTCAACTATTCTTCCTACTAAGCTATTATTTATTGCTGTAACTAAAGCCACAGAAAATCTCAAGCGTATCTCATCATTCCTTAATACGTCAGTATCCCACTTCTTTCCATATTGATTATTCCTCGTTAATTTCTTAAACTTCAGCTTGCCATTCATCACTGCTACATTGTGATCTGAGTCTATATCTGCTCCTGGGTACGCATTCCATTCCATTATCTGATTTCGGAATCTCTGTCTGACCATGATGTAACGTATCTGAAATCTTCCCGTATCACCCTGCCTTTTCCAAGTATACCTCTTCCTCTTGTGATTCTTGACCTGAGTATTCGCAAGTACTAGCTAACATTTATTACAGAACTTAATCAGTCTTTCTCCACTCTCATTCCTTGTCTCAATCCCATATTCTCCTATAACCTTTTCTTCTACTCATTCCACTACAACTACGTTCCATTCCCCCTTGACTATTAGATTTTCATCTCTCTTTACATACTGCATTCCTCTTTCAGTATCCTCATATATTTTATCTACTTTATCTTCTTTACTACTTTATCTTCACCTTACGATGTCGGCATGTATACATGACCTATCGTTGTCGACGTTGTTTTGCAGTCAATTCTGATCAGAACAACTCTATCACTGAACTATTCGCAGAAACCCACTATGTGCTCCAACTTCCTACTCATAACGATCCCTAGTCCCATTATAATATTTTCTGCTGTTTTATATATTACCCTGTACTCATCTAGCCAGAAATCCTTTTCTTCTTTCTATTTCACCTCACTGATCCCTACTACATCTACAGTGAGCCTTTGCACTTTCCTTTTCAGATTTTCTTACTACTCTGCCAAGTTCAGTCTTCTGACATTCCAGGCCACGACGCATAGAACGTTATCCTTCCGTTGGTTATTCAGACTCTTTCTCATGATCACCTGTCCCCTGGCAGTCCCGGCCCAGAGATAACACTGGGGGACTCTTTCGGAGTCTTTTTCCAATGCAAAGGTCAACATGATACTTTAGAGTTACACCGTGTAAGTTTTGAATGATAGTCATCAGCGATGGCACCCGAAGTCTACCGGCAATGAAAGTCACCCTTCTTCTTCTGCTAATGGCCTTGTCCGACAGTGCGGAGGTGTCATAAACGTTTCAGGGCACTCATTTGCACTTTTGGTAGGCATCTGCCCCTATAAGGCGAAAGAATCAGGAATGATCAACGGCATGAGGATGCAAAAGGTAATCGAAACCACTGCCTTCAGGAACGTAATATGCGTCTACATTGATAGTTGCCTATTTTTGTAAAAGTGTCATGATGGTCTCTGCATCGGCAAAATACTCTGGACTAGTCCCCCATTCTCATTACTGGGAGGGCAATGCCAAGGGGCAGGTGATCATGTTTAAAAGATGGAGTGAACAAAGAAAGGATAACGGTTGGTGCGAGTGGTGCCAGAGGTTTGAACGTGGTAGGGAATCTAGAGTATCTTGTGTACTAGGAGTCAGTGAAGTGCAATGAAGGCAAACCATTTCTGATCAGAGGTGTACAGTGTAACATCAAGAGCAGCAGAAATGGTTTAATGGGATTCGTTATGAATAGGACGGTGGCGCTGAGAGTGAGATACTGTGAACAGTTCAGTGATACGGTTGTTCTCATCACAATCGACCAGAAACGAAAAGTGGCAACAATAGCTCAGGTCTAAATGCCAACATCGCAAACCGAATATGAAGAGATAGAGAAAGTAAATGACAATATTGAACAGGTAGAAGAGTACGTAAAGGGACATGAAAATCGAGTAGTCGTGGGCGATTGGGATGCGGTTGTAGGGAAAGGAGAATTGGACAGGTTTACGGGAGAATACGAAGGACAAGGACGTGGGAATTACTGTTAACGTCCCGTCGACCTTGAAGTCTTTAGAGACGGAGCATAAGCTCAGATTAGGGAAAGATGGGGAAAGGAAGTGGCCGTGCACTTTCGAAGGAACCGTCCCGGCATATTCCTCGAGCTATTAACGGAAATCACGAAAGACATAAATCACGATGGCAGGACTCTGGTTTGAATCGTCGTCCTCCAGAAAGGGACTCCAGTGTGCTAAGCACTGTGCAACATCGCTCGTTACGGAATAATTTAGGCTTGGTACTAGGAATGAGAGAGGAGAAAGACTGATTGCGTTCTGCAGTAAATTCGAGCTAGTAGTAGCAAAAACTCTTCTCTAGTATCACATGGGGACGGGGTGTATATGAAAAAGCCAGGAAATACAGAATATTTCAGTTAGGTTACATTATGGTCAGGCAGAGCTTCTGAAATAGGTTACAGCATTCTAGGGCGGACGCTGGTGCAGATATAGAATCAGTTCACAATTTAGTATTGGTGAGGATTTGGCTGTGATTACTCAACGTCAATGCTTCAGGATTGGCCAGGAGGGGAAAGCCATTGGCACCCATTGAGGTGAAAACTCTAACATATTTTTGACTGCATGAATGTTTAATGCTGTAAAAAACAGAAGGCAGGCCTAGAGAAGCCGCAGAGACTGAATGGGCTGCTGCCCAAGAGAGCATGAGAGGATAGCATCTGGTCGGGTCGGAAGCTGCCAGCAGAAGAGGCAGGACGGCGTATCCGCTCCAAGTGGCTGGCCGAGGTCCCACCCCCACTTGACCACCTCCAAGCCTCCCTATTGGCCGGCCAAATCGAAGACGCGCAGTTCGGTAGCGTTACCTCGTCAGCAACAGGTGAATTTAGCTACTGATGGTTCAACACGAGTTTCAAAGTGGTTGTGTCCAGTTCTGGGCAACGTGACTGAGACGCTGCAACTAACCGCCAGGCTGACGAACATCAAGTGAAAAATGAAAATCAAACTTTTATACTAATAAATACATTTAGTAACTGCCGCCACTGTACACCCTTCTCCCCTGCACAGGAGTGAAGGATTGGTGGGGGGTGGTAAATTGAATGGTAAATTGAATGTTACTATGGGGCTCCTGCGAAAGACGGCCTTTCATAATTTTGATAATACACCTTGATTTCTTTCTTAAAATTTTCATTTATTTAAGAAGGTGTGACAATGTTTGCGTTGGGTAATGAAGATTTGCGAGACGGAGTTTGCTCGACGGGGGTGGTGTGAGACATGGCGAGTGGCGGTGCAAGGTGCGGCGATCAGCTGTTGGCGCTGGCAGCGGCGGAGGTCGCTGACCGCGGCGGGCAGCGGCGCGCTGTGGCGCACTGCAACTCCCGCCGGAGCGTATAAGCGGGGGGTTCTGGACGGGGTGGTGCACAGGTCACAAGGGGGGGCGGGAGAGGGTTGACACTTTTGAATCACTTCACACACACATACTTTATTGCTTACACCCACAGGAGGGCCACGCCTTTTCTTTTGAGTGTATTTTACTTATTTATTATTCCTTTCTATTCACTACTATTTCCTACTGGACTACTACAGTATGGAGGCAGCAAGGGACACTCTTCCTCCCATTTCACAACTTAAGCGTGGTATTCCCCAGGAGGTTGCTGTTCGGGGGTAGCGGGAGGGGGCGACCGAAGTCACGCAAAAAGTCCTTTTCTAAACGCTACCCATAGCGATAAACCAATAAAGATAATTACTGAAGGGGTACATACAGAACTAGGAATAACTGAGATACTGGTGGTGATGCCAATCCGTGGTGTGTGCGGTGGCACAGTCTAGTGTAATCTACCCTAACTCTTTGTTTACCAGATCAGTTAAAGACTGGACCAGTTGGGAATGTGAGTGGTTGGGGAGAGATGGTCAATTGTCAAGTGGCAGTAGTACCATCGGTTGCTCTGGTAAATATCACAGGAGAGGAGCAAGTTGCACATTTTGGACGTAAGATAAGTCTGCAAACACTTCGTCAGCTGGGATAGTGATATCACAGTGAGAGCTATTAAATAGTAAACCGCTGCCATTGAGTAGCACACGGTAGGGCTGCGTTGCTCGAAAGTACTTGCAACATACAATAGTGGCTATTACTGGGTGGGGTACATTGTATAAAATACAGTTGCCTATAGCAACATACTAATCCGTAACTCCAGCCAGTGGTCATGTTATGAAAGGGAAGCATTACAGTGGATGTGAAACGTCCTCTTAGAAAACTGTGCTGGTAAATTTCTACGTTATTTGATTTTCAAACAGCTGAGCAAAACTCAACGTACTCTAACAGTTTTCTCTTTACTTATTCTGATCATCGTTAATCTGACACACAATATTTTTAGCGTAACGCAATCTGACTTAAAAATCCCTAAAAAAGAATGGCCCGGACTAACAATTACAGGTACCTTTCATAAATCACTTTTTTTTTGGTCATCAGTCTACTGACTGGTTTGATGCGGCCCGCCACGAATTCCTTTCCTCTGCTAACCTCTTCATCTCAGAGTAGCACTTGCAACCTACGTCCTCAGTTATTTGCTTGACGTATTCCAATCTCTGTCTTCCTCTACAGTTTTTGCCCTCTACAGCTCCCTCTAGTCCCATGGAAGTCATTCCCTCATGTCTTAGCAGATGTCCTATCATCCTGTCCATTCTCCTTATCAGTGTTTTCCACACATTCCTTTCCTCTCCGATTCTGCGTAGAACCTCCTCATTCCTTACCTTATCAGTCCACCTAATTTTCAACATTCGTCTATAGCACCACATCTCAAATGCTTCGATTCTCTTCTGTTCCGGTTTTCCCACAGTCCATGTTTCACTACCATACAATGCTGTAATCCAGACGTACATCCTCAGAAATTTCTTCCTCAAATTAAGGCCGGTATTTGATATTAGTAGACGTCTCTTGGCCAGAAATGCCTTTTTTGCCATAGCGAGTCTGCTTTTGATGTCCTCCTTGCTCCGTCCTTCATTGGTTATTTTACTGCCTAGGTAGCAGAATTCCTTCCTTGACTTCGTGACCATCAATCCGGATGTTAAGTTTCTCGCTGTTCTCATTTCTACTACTTGTCATTACCTTCGTCTTTCTCCGATTTACTCTCAAACCATACTGTGTACTCATTAGACTGTTCATTCCGTTCAGCAGATCATTTAATTCTTCTTCACTTTCACTCAGGATAGCAATGTCATCAGCGAATAGTATCATTGATATCCTTTTACCTTGTATTTTAATTCCACTCCTGAACCTTTCTTTTATTTCCAGCATTGCTTCCTCGATGTACAGATTGAAGAGTAGGGGCTACAGCCTTGTCTTACACCCTTCTTAATACGAGCACTTGCTTCCTGATCGTCCACTCTTATTATTCCCTCTTGGTTGTTGTACATATTGTATTTGACCCGTCTCTCCCTACAGCTTACCCCTACTTTTTTCAGAATCTCGAACAGCTTGCACCATTTTATACTGTCGAACGCTTTTTCCAAGTCGACAAAGCCTATGAAAGTGTCTTGATTTTTCTTTAGCCTTGCTTCCATTATTAGCCGTAACGTCAGAATTGCCTCTCTCGTCCCTTTACTTTTCCTAAACCCAAACTGATCATCACCTAGCGCATTCTCAATTTTCTTTTCCATTCTTCTGTATATTATTCTTGTAAGCAGCTTCGATGCATGTGCTGTTAAGCTGATTTTGCGATAATTCTCGCCCTTGTCAGCTCTTGCCGTCTTGGGAATTGTGTGGATGATGCTTTTCCGAAAGTCAGATGGTATATCGCCAGACTCATATATTCTACACACCAACGTGAATAGTCGTTTTGTTGCCACTTCCCCCAATGATTTTAGAAATTCTGATGGAATGTTATCTATCCCTTCTGCCTTATTTGACCGTAAGTCCTCCAAAGCTCTTTTAAATTTCAATTCTAATACTGGATCCCCTATCTCTTCTAAATCGACTCCTGTTTCTTCTACTATAACATCAGACAACTCTTCACCCTCATAGAGGCTTTCAATGTATTCTTTCCACCTATCTGCTCTCTCCTCTGCATTTAGCAGTGGAATTCCCGTTGCACTCTTAATGTTACCACCGTTGCTTTTAATGTCACCAAAGGTTCTTTTGATTTTCCGTATGCTGAGTCTGTCCTTCCGACAATCATATTTTTTTCGATGTCTTCACATTTTTCCTGCAGCCATTTCGTCTTAGCTTCCCTGCACTTCCTATTTATTTCATTCCTCAGCGACTTGTATTTCTGTATTCCTGATTTTCCCGGAACATGTTTGTACTTCCTCATTTCATCAAACAACTGAAGTATTTCTTCTGTTACCCATGGTTCCTTCGCAGCTACCTTCTTTGTACCTATGTTTTCCTTCCCAACTTCTGTGATGGCCCTTTTTAGAGATGTCCATGCCTCTTCAACTGTGTTGCCTACCGCGCTATTCCTAATTGCTGTATCTATAGCGTTAGAGAACTTCAAACGTATCTCGTCATTCCTTAGTACTTCCGTATCACACTTCTTTGCGTACTGATTCTTCCTGACTAATGTCTTGAACTTCAGCCTACTCTTCATCACTACTATATTGTGATCTGAGTCTATATCTGCTCCTGGGTACGCCTTACAATCCAGTATCTGATTTCGGAATCTCTGCCTGACCATGATGTAATCTAATTTAAATCTTCCCATATCTCCCGGCCTTTTCCAAGTATATCTCCTCCTCTTGTGATTCTTGAATAGGGTATTCGCTATTACTAGCTAAAACTTGTTACAGAACTCAATTAGTCATTCTCCTCTTTCGTTCCTTGTCCCAAGCCCATATTCTCCTGTAACCTTTTCTTCTACTCCTTCCCCTACAACTGCATTCCATTCGCCCATGACTATTAGATTTTCGTCCCCCTTTACATACTGCATTACTCTTTTAATATCCTAAACATCCTCACACACTTTCTCTGTCTGTTCATCTTCAGCTTGCGACGTCGGCATGTATACCTGAACTATCGTTGTCGCTGTTGGTCTGCTGTCGATTCTGATTAGAACAACCCGGTCACTGAACTGTTCACAGTAACACACCCTCTGCCCTACCTTCCTATTCATAACGAATCCTACACCTGTTATACCATTTTCTGCTGCTGTTGATATTACCCGATACTCATCTGACTTCACTTCACTGACCCCTACTATATCTAGATTGAGCCTTTGCATTTCCCTTTTCAGATTTTCTAGTTTCCCTACCACGTTCAAGCTTCTGGCATCCCACGCCCCGACTCGTAGAACGTTATCCTTTCGTTGATTATTCAATCTTTTTCTCATGGTAACCTCCCCCGTGGCAGTCCCCTCCCGGAGATCCGAATGGGGGACTATTCCGGAATCTTTTGCCAATGGAGAGATCATCATGACACTTCTTCAATTACAGGCCACATTTCCTGTAGATACACGTTACGTGTCTTTAATGGCTCTGAGCACTACGCGACTTAACTTCTGAGGTCATCAGTCGCCTAGAACTTAGAACTAATTAAACCTAACTAACCTAAGGACATCACACACATCCACGCCCGAGGCAGGATTCGAACCTGCGACCGTAGCGGTCGCTCGGTTCAAGACTGTAGCGCCCAGAACCGCACGACCACTCCGGCCGGCTTACGTGTCTTTAATGCAGTGGTTTCCATTGCCTTCTGCATCCTCATGTCGTTTATCATTGCTGATTCTTCCGCCTTTAGGGGCAATTTCCCACCCCTAGGACAAGAGAGTGCCCTGAACCTCTATCCGCCCCTCCGCCCTTTTTGAGAAGGCCGTTGGCAGAATGTGGTTGACTTCTTATGCCGGAAGTCTTCGGCCGCCCATGCTGATTATTTATCAAAATTTAGGCACTGGCGGGGATCGAACCCGGGACGGAAGACGTTTTTGATTATGAATCAAAGACGCTACCCCAAGTACCTCACAAAAATCTTCGTTGCTCGAACTACTGCAATACAGCGAGCGCCATCACTGCCAGCTAAATAAAAGATTCTAACTACTGAAGGCACTAACTACTGATAGGCATAGTTAGCAAGTGAAAGATTTTGATAGAGAACAAACAATGTATTTACCTTAATAGTGTTCAAAAATCATCATATATACATCTATCGATTCATGACATCAATCTTTACAAATTTCCTTTTTCTGGCGGACACACTTCCACATCGTCCGCTTACAGCAACCTCTCAAAACTCTGCATCTCACTCTCCACATCCACAAATGCTGGCGGCTCACCTCCAACTGCACAACACTACGCGCTGTCCACATCACTGCCCAGCATTACAATAGCGAATATTCCAACAATGCAAACCAGCCACAGACTGCACACAGCACAGTCAGTGATTTTCATATAGAGCGCTATATGGCGTTACCAAAATAAAAACCTAAACAGCCTACTTACAGATGAGAAAGCAGTAAGTAATTACCTGAGGTTGTAGTGTGAGGTGAAAAGTCGATGGTTAACTTGAATGTTAAATGCGCACTATGTCACTGGGCAATTTAAAGTGACGATTCCAAAGAAAGTCAGGGGTATAAGTTAGTAGCAACGGAGCAGTGAGGGAAGTAGGGGGTATGGTCGTGCCGAATTACTTGTCATCCTGATCGGCATGTGTGCAGAAATGTGGGGTTGCATTAATCAATGCCTGCATTTGATACGTAGGTGCAATTAGCGGTATTTAGTGGTTTCGGAAGTGATTTGATGAATCGGAAGCTTTCGTAATGGGTGTTTTGGCTTAAGAGGAAGAGGGATTATACCAATGAGAAAAAATCGTGTTGCTTTTAACGCAGGTTTTTTCATGGGTATATTCATGGACAGCCATCCGCGATAGCAAAGTAAGGGTAGCCCGATATATTGTCCATTTATGCCGAGCAGCCCACCCACTGAGAACTGGAATGGTGTTCACGCTGAAGAATAAGAAATTTGGTATAATTGGGAACGAGCTCAGGTAACAGGTTTCAGAGCAAATTTGATTCAGCGGTGATAAATCCACTAGACTCAGGGTTTTTGTTCCCCCTCCCTCTGGGGAGGAGGCAGTATGTCTGAGTAGCACTGGCTACAGACCAGGGTTCAGACGAAGGCGAGCATCGTAGTGATGTGTCAATGATGCACAGATCAATGAGATAGGTTGGCGATCAGTTTACGAAAGCGTAAACTGAAAGAACAAACCGATCAGCTGGGCACACTGCGGGAACTAACTGCATCATATAAGGCACATGACCCTGGAGGAGCGTGGTACAAAGTAATGATGGTGGCTGGAACGAATAAACGGGCGACTCAAAGCAATGGTAGTAACCCAGTGCAATGCATGAGCGAGGAAGGCACTGTGCTCTGTCTCCATAGGGCGATTACGTCTAGTGGGGGTTAACTGCTACAAAATTCCCAAAATTCCTGAAGAAACAGGGTGAGCTACGAAACAGGGGGCGCAAGCTACTCCGACATTGTACAATAAAGTTTTTATACATTTGGGTGGAAATCCATTGTTAATTAAGTTATTAACAAGATAACGCGTTACTGCACTTGGGAGATGACGTCATGTCATGTGTGCTAATCATCAACCATCTAGTGCTTATTTCAGTAGATGCTTCAGTCATAAAATGCTAGGGGTGTGCTTGGTTTTCTCAGATTCTGTTCTGGCAAGGTGTAAGAATGACAAGGTTTCCACAAAATACCTGGCGTCCATGTCGGGACATTTGCTAGTGGAGACTTGTCCATGACGTTTAGGAATTTTGTGACTTTGTACACCACCCTTTCGTTTATGTAGTATACGTAAGACGTCGTCTGGTAGGACGACCTGTTTTGAATTCCACAGGCTTGAGCAGTATTTAGTATACACAGTACAAGGTTTCCATGAGCAGTCAATAGCATACATCTGAACAATAATTCACAGTCCATAACTTTCGATACCCGAAAATGAGCCGATGTTTTAGATCTGCTTCAAATTCGTTCAGTTTCTACTGATAAGACATTGATATAACATCAACGACTCATGTTATAGCCCGTTAAGTGAATAGTCTAAAATTACATTTTGTGAACTGCATCATCAGGGCGGTTCACAACCCTTTTTTGAATAAGTGACTCGCAAACATGGAGGTCTCAGCCCTTGCAGTACTACCGTTACCTCTGGGCATGCTTCAGCGTCTGACATTGGGGTCGACGGCGGAGTGTTGTATGCCGGACACTAAGCAGACAGCTGTTTGAGGACCAGGATTGCAAAGTAAGTACAAACCTCCATATAGGGTAGACTTTAGTATGACCTACATGCCGATGAGATAGGTGAATGTTGAAGCGAAACATTCGTTAGTCACCAAAAGCTGTGGAACTTGTCGTATTTCAACTGCATAAGAGAAATCCAGGTAAGTTGGGCTCTGCCTCCGTGTACTCTGTAGTTTCATTTCTGTTCTTGAGAACAACGTGGTCCTCGACTTCTCATACAACAGCATTCTCAGCAGAATGTGTACACCATCAGGGAGTACAAACACTCAGATAAACCGTAAAGCGAGGCTAGATAGTTCTCCATCTCGAGCTTCTCTTACGTCTTGTGATGCAGACCATGTTTACAGCAATAAAACGTTAAAACGTGAAAAATTGTCTTTTGTTACACCGTTCTATACAAGCAAAAACTTTGAGGGTGTTCCTAGTGTAATGACCAAAAACCAATCTCTACACTAGAGATAACAAGTCAGCCGGTAATGAACTTTGTAAGTACCCCATTGCATAAAACACTTTCTTCAAAAAGTATTTCGTGACATTTTGACGTATAAAGGAGTAGACAAGCTCACAATTGCTTACATAACTACAAGCAGCACTGCACCGAAAAATATTGATGGCATGCTAGAGGAAACTGAAACGTTTCAATTATCTTTCTGTATCTCAAGGCAAGCTTCATTCGACAAAAAGAAATGAGTCTGTTTGCTCAATCATCTCGAATGTTAAAATTAGCATACTCTTTAACGACACAAATCCGTTAGAAATGCAGAACATCTGGTCTCTCTGTCCATGAACTAGAAAAGGCGTTATCTTCCTCACCACAGTGCATGTACTGCACAGGTAAACATCTAACATGGAGCTGGGAGTGTCTAAGAGAAAAAAATATTAAAATTTAACGTACCTTGTTCTGTAGCGTAGAATATGCTTAACATAACATAACCACCCAACTTCAGCACGTCATAAGCATCGACATTCATTAGATCAGCGGTAGGGACAAATGCTGTAAATCAAACAAAGAGGGGTTATTCTGCCACCAACACCTATCTGTACAAATACAAAGTTCAGGTTGCATCTGTTAAAAATCCATGGGCAATTCTACACTAAGTCAGGGAACTAGCGAGAGCCGTCAGTCCGTGGCTACGACTCTACTGACTCCCACTCTCTCTCCCGCCAACTACAGCCCCGTCCCGTCCCCGACACTATGGCAACCATAGCGATGGGCTACAGTCAGATATAAATAAAGGTCTAAATAAAGTGAAAGTCAGCTAATCTTAACCCCCAAAATCCCAGAACGCTTTCTGCAGACTCACTACAGTGATTAAGGGGATGAAGGATGTCACCCATATTTAACAGTCGTTTGGATGACTACAGGATTTATATAGAAAAATAAAATGTCCTAATAAATACAAAAGCTATCTGTATATGTCTACCTGATAGACATTTCAAATCCTTTGCAGCCTAATGCTAAGCATGACTTTACAGTAGAACAGCAAAGAGTGGAGTTGCTGTGGTGTCTAGTGAATTATCAAACACCACACATCACCCTTAGGATCGGAATACAAACTGTAGCTGTAGTACCCAATGTATTCCAAACAATAACATAATATCAGTGTAGTGTATCTACTTTCACAATCAAGTGCTCTCACACCTTATTCAGGACCTTCCGCTGTTGTTTCACTTCCCTGAAAACATCAATGAACACAAAATGTCCTTCGGGTCTCCTCTAGCAGCTGTCTCCATCGTCATTGAAAACTGTTTACGAGGAAGGAAACTCTTCGTCTCACTAAGTGCACATATTCATAGGCAGCAAGGCAGCTGAAAATCACGCAGCAGTCTACATGTTGCAGATGTGTTAGCTCAATCCATATGACTTCCTTAGTCACATTGGTCATCAGTGGTCCAGAGACAAAGCAGCAGAGTAAGGTGCGGATTCACTACAGTTGAAAAATTTGATATCAGGTGTTATCTGGCAAGGTGATGCCGAGTGTTCTTTGGAACTGGGATGCTGTGAATTATGTAATGCATGACATTTCTTCCCCAATGTGGGTTATGTTATGTTAGATTGGTTCATGAGACTAAAATGTTGTCGAAGAAAGGACAAAGCGCACTTTCAATAAGAAAAGGTAAAGCATAATCATAAAAATTACAAAGAAGACGTCCTTCTACTCATATCTTCGCTTCAGTTTATAGTCTTTCTCATTTGATACTGATGAAACTATTCGGTAAAAAAATGAGAAAATACAAATTGATAGCCACAGCTGGATAATGAACTGTTTTCTTTTCGTCATGTTTGTGATACTCCTAAGTCAAGTAGAACACTCCGCATATATGGAGAAATCTAAAGGGAAAATGTAGTTGCTCCACAGATTAGGTTTGGCTCGTTACATGGGATCTATTACTGTGTACGAACTATAGCTAACGTCTAGAAATTCTGTTTAACGGTGGATGAAGAGCCATACCACTTTCCATGCTCTGAAACAATATACTGGAGGTTTCCCGCGACAAGTTTGGTAGCTACGCGCCACACGCCACGTTGTTTCCGCTTGCTATGGACTGCTGTATGGAGTGCGCAGTAGCCTCGTGCTTCTCATTCGTACGTTGGCATTACAGGCTTATTGAAATGAAGAGAAACCAAGGTTCATCGACTAATAATGACGACTTCATTTTTTTTACGTCCACGCGTCTTGATTTCAGGAGTAAAAGAGACTAGAAAGGCAAATTCCTCTTTCTGAACCGCTGGACGAAGCCGAGGAAGACACGTCCGGATTTTTCTCATGTTCATGGGCTTCTTCCACTTCTTCGAACACCTTTTCTACACAGAGCTCACCATCCACTGCTACACTGCCGACGATTACTGATGTCACTTCAGATCCAGCAACGTTTCTTGCAACTACTTCTCAAGCGCATTGTATCCATTACTTATGTGTGCAACACATTCAATGAAATGCCATAATAGCTGGTCTTACAAAATGAAGTTGTTCGTCGCGGCACATTTTGCCAGCTGACTTGACTGTAATGAATAACTTTTCGGCTAGAAAAAGAGGAAGTCGATAAAGTTGTGTACTGCTTAGTCAGAGTGCCTGAGACTAATAGTTACAAAAAGTGGAAGCTATCGGGACTCATACTGTAGATCTCGTTGAATTTATAGTGTGGGGAGGCCTCATGAGAAATCACATCCGAACTATGATACTTATACCGTTGTGTAGATGCACCCAGGACTTGCTTTACTTTTTCAGTTTTTTGTGCTTTAAACAATGTTAATGCATATTAACGACCGCTTCATAACAGCTCTTAATTGCAGCTGAGAAAGAAACGTGATTCATGCCGTGTTGTTGCTTATAGTAGGACGTGTCTCAATGCGTATCGTATCGCATATTGAATCAACCCAGTGGAAACAAGAGTCTCGCATCCGCTGTTGAGTGTTAATTAAGTAAATAAATTAGTGAAATCAAAGTGAACTAAGAAATTAGAATATAAATGGAAAACTTGGTTTAGTTTAGAGAGTTACATACTGGCATTCAGCGGGCAGAACAGAAGAAACAATGACCGTGGAGTTAGCGAGTTCCACATAAGCGGGCGCTGTCGATTCAGCCGTCAGGGCATCGCCCGACCGGCTCACGTGTTTCTAAGTTGTCGCATGAGCAAAGGCCCTCGCCTACATTCCAAGAGCCAATGACCGACGTTAAGAAGATTCTTCGAGAAGCCTTTCAACGTGACGGAAGAAGCAATGACCGGCTCACGTGTTTCTCAGTCGTCACATGCGATCAGAGGCCCCCGCCTACATTCCAAGAGCCAATGACCGAGGTCAAGAAGATTCTTCGAGAAGCTTTTCAACGTGACAGAAGAGGCAATGGCCGTGAAGTCGTTCACCCCCAGTGAACTGAAGTGAATAAATACGCGAGACGCGGTGGGCCCGAGAGGAAGACAGATGAAGACAGACGGAGACGAAGACGAGAGACGAAGGAAGAAAAGAAGAGTAGCAGTAGTTTTCAGTCAGTTTCGGTGCTGAAGACCGTCATGCAAGAAGAGACTGCATCATGCACAGACGCACCAAGTCCGCCGCTGTAATGGAATAGCAAGCAGCAGCCGCGGCGCCAGAAGACAGAAGTTAAAAGGTATTGGAAGTCTGGTTTTTACATACCCGGGTGACTCGTGAGGACGGGAAGGAGACGGCCTCACATCAGTAGTTACCTGTGAGCTGGGATGAAGACCTGACAGCCGAAGACTGGCAAGCGGGAGTCCGTGGTTCGAGTTCGGGACACTGGCCTTCCACCGCCGCGCCGCTCCGCTGGTCGACGAACAACACACGCGGCCGCTTAGAGAAGAGAAACACTGGGACGCCACATTCAAGGTATCACCATCCGATGCACGACGTCGCTCGCAATAATTAAACGGGCCACCTCGCGCTGCGCGTCTCCGGTCAGCTGGGCGAGACGGCGACACGAGATACACACCGCTACGCGTAATCAGACGCCGCCGCCGCCGCCGCCGCCGCCGCTGTCGCAGCAGAAGGCTACGCAAACGACACGGCTGCCGCTCTCCGAACCAGAACGTCCCAGTAAGATACAGTTGTACGAAACTTTCAATAAAAGTTAACTTATGTAAGAATGATGTTTCATTCGACCTCATACCCGAGCCAAGGAAGAACCCACCCTGCCCACATGTTAAGAGAGAAAAGTTAATTTATTTAATATTTTCACCCTGACAGAATGCTTTAGAATGCTCATCCTGACAATTGACAGCATCAAAAGAGAAAACACAGTTACATTGAGTGACAGAAGTGTCACATTTAATAACACAATTGTTACATTTAGTGTCATAAGCCGTAGTAGTTGTTACAATTGGTGTCAGAGAAAAAACCCTTGGCTCAATATGAGGTGTGAATGACAGTCACTAAAGGTCCACAGTTAGTTTTTTTTTTTTAATGTGTGAAGGGATAGAGGTTTGCATAGCAGTCGTAATATTTTCTTTATTTAGAAGTGTATTTTCTCTCATGATTTTAAGAGTTTGTCGGAAATATTTAAACATCTATTAAATTCAGTATAGTAAGATAGTGTAACTAACAGTTTGTAAAATGATGACACGAAATCGTACAAAGTCAGAGTCAGCACCACAAGCGGTTTCTACTGAGGAAGCTATTCAGAGCTTAGTTAATCAAATAGCACAGCTTAAAAATGATAATAATACATTATTTAAACAGTTGAGTGAGGTTAGGCAAACCAATTCAATCCCTCCCACCCTAGATTCCTCAGCAGCAGCCTTAGTAAATCCTTTTTCAGGTAAACCTGGCGAGGACATAACAGCCTTTTTTGATGATTTAGTAGCAGCTGCAAAGTTAGGATCATGGTCAGATGAACAGCTCTTACAAATGACAAAGTTAAGATTGACAGGAGAGGCTAAAGCACACGTCTTATACCATGAAGAATTACGGAATGCTCCAACATTTGAGGAATTGAAGAAAGGATTACTTAAACGTTTTCAAAAACAGAACAGCTGTAGATTTTATAGGGAACAGTTAAACACTATCACTCAGAGGCAAAACGAGTCGTTAGAAAGCTTTGTAGATAGGATTAGAAAAGTTAATATTAACACCTATCAATTGACAACTAGTGATGAAGCAAATAAATTTATTTTACAAGAGGCAGAAAATAGAGTTCTGGATACATTTTTACGTGGGTTGCCTCCTGAAACGTCCCGTCGTGTCAGGGCAGAGTTTCCTAAAAATTTAGCAGAAGCTGTATCTGTGGCGACAGCTTTTGAAGAAATTGACATTGCCACCAGATACAAGGAGAAGCGAAATATATTTTCAGCAGGAGTACGCTGTTTTAGGTGCGATCGACACGGACATATAGCAAAAAACTGCAGACAACCTGAATGCATTAATTGTCAAAGAATAGGTCACACATTCAAGGAATGCCGGTCTAAGAAAGTTTTTGGAAATAGAAAGCAGTTAAACTCAAACGGGAATGTCGGAGCCGCCGCCAGGCGTTCCCAATAAAATTTCATGCCATTAAGGCGAATGTGAAGGCGGAATGCTGGTTATCTGCTACCATACATGATAAAGAGGCAAGGATACTAGTGGATACAGGCGCAAACGTATCAATAGTAAGTAATGAATGTATTGGAGAAAAGAAATATGACCCTCCAAGGTATAGATTGAGTGGAATAGGAGGAGGTACAGTGAAGTCATTAGGATGTACATCATTGATTTTCTATATTCACGGTGTACAATTTCAGGAAGATGTAGAAGTGGTAACAAAGGTAACTGACGGGTACGACGCGATCCTAGGGTTGGATTTCCTGAATAAACATCACGCTAAAATCGACCTCAGACAGCAAACTGTAGAACTTAGCGGAATAGTGTTTCAGCTAGGTGACACCGCTGCAAAGGGCCCTCTGCCGCAAGATTTCCCTAACCGGAAGGCGAAATCAACTATACTGCGTGCAACGTCCTTGAAGGTTGATTCGCGGGATCAGATACCATCTGGCTCAGGAAAACTTCTCTGGATGACCGTTGACCACGAAGTACCTACAGATACAGTGTGTCTAATAGAGCCTTTAGAGGAAAATGAGGAATTAGATGTATCACATTGTTTTGTACGTAGGAGTGTTGTACGGGTTCAAGACGTTGAGGGAGAAAGAAAAGTACCGGTACATATTGACAATTTCGGAGTGGAGGACAAAGAGTTGCATAAGGGAATATTGGTAGCTACCGTCAGTACTTTTGAAGAAGAAGATTTCATTTGGTCAGATATTAATGATGGTCAGAAACCAGACGCCTATAAAACCGCATTGCGCCAGAAGATTGAGCATTTGAAAGGAAAGGATAGAGACACGATAGAAACAGTTTTAGTTGAGTTCCAAGATTTATTTAATGCAGAAGGTCCATTGCCAGCAACAGACATCACACAGCATAGGATCCCAACAGGAAATAGCCCCCCAGTTTATAGGAAGCCTTATAGAGTTGCGCATCACTTACAGCCAGTACTGGATGAATTTATAGAACAGCATCTAAAAGATGGAATTATAGAATATTCTGATTCGCCTTATAATTCAAATATCGTAATTATTCCAAAGAAGTCTCCCGACGGTACGAAACGATATAGATTTTGTTGTGACTACAGACACCTTAACAAACAAACTATCTCAGATGTTTATCCTCTTCCAAACATTACAGATATCATTGACAGTTTGGGTAACAGTAAATACTTTTCAACAATCGATCTACGTAGTCGATATCATCAATTGGAAGTCGCACCTGAAGATAGGCATAAAACAGCATTTTCTACCCCTGGAGGCCACTGGCAATTTAAAAGAATGCCTTCCGGTTTGAAAAATGCACCAGCAACTTTTCAAAGACTACTCGATGGAGTATTGCGAGGACTCAAAACTCAGCAATGTTGTGTATATCTAGACGATATTATTGTATTCTCCAGAGACATTAATGAACATGCTGTGCGTCTGCGTAATGTTTTTCAGAGACTTAGAAAAGCTAAATTAACATTAAATATGGAAAAATGTAGTTTTGCATTGACAGAGGTTACATACCTAGGGCATGTCATTAGTGAAAAAGGAATTAAAACAGATCCTCGATTAATTTCGGCAGTTAAGGACTTCCCAACACCACAACGCGTTAAGGAAGTACAAAGTTTCATTGGTCTCGCATCGTATTACCGAAAATATGTTCAAAATTTTGCTGAAATTGCCAGACCCTTAACCCAATTGTTGAAAAAGGGTGCAAAATTTCATTGCTCTGAAGATTGTGAATCTGCATTTCAAACCCTTAAAGATAAGTTAACACACAGTCCAGTATTAGCCTACCCAGATTACAATAACGAATTTATTTTATCCTGTGACGCAAGTGGTCATTCAGTAGGAGTTGTCTTGAGTCAGAATATTAATGGCACGGAACACCCCATAGCCTATGCTTCGAGACAACTAACAACGGCAGAAAGAAATTATTCCACAACGGAGAAAGAATTGTTAAGTGTTATTTATGGTATCAAATACTTTAAATGCTACTTGTATGGTAGAAAATTCAAGGTCATTACAGACCACGCAGCTTTAAAATGGTTGCTTGGATTAAAGGATCCATCTAGTCGTCTTACCCGTTGGGCCCTATGTCTTTCCGAAATGGATTTCGAAGTTATCCATAAACCAGGCAAAAAACACACGAATGCAGATTGCCTAAGTCGGAAAATAGCACTTTTGGAAGCAACAGACCGAGATACTGAGGACTGGAGAAAAGCACAAGATGAGGATACAGAATGTAAAAAATACGCAACTCAAAAACAATTTTGCTTTGAAGATGGTGTATTATGCCGTAAAACAAAACTTGGACCGCGAATTGTTGTTCCCCTACACCTTAGACAAGAAATAATGGCTGAGGCCCACGATCATATCCTTGCAGGACACGGTGGACAGCGGACAACCGAAAGACGTGTAGCAGAGCGATTTTGGTGGCAAACCAGAAAGCAGGATGTTGCGCAGTACGTTCGTAATTGCATTGCGTGCGCACAACGAGCTGAACTTTCTCGTTCAAAAATACCCTTACAGAGGCTCCCCGAGGCTTCATGTCCATTTCAAATCTGCGGAGTCGATCTCTACGGGCCATTTCATAAAACACCTGCTGGTAATAAGTATGTCCTTACAATTATCGATCACTTTTCACGCTATCTAGCTATGGTGAGTCTCCCAGATCAGCAAGCAAATACAGTTGCCCAAGCTTTAGTTAACAACTGGATACTTAAATTTGGAGTACCTGAAGCTATTATCACAGATCAGGGATCTAATTTTATGTCTGAATTAATGAAACAGCTATGCCACTTACTAAAAATACGCAAATTACGCACAACTCCGTTACACCCTCAGTGCAACGGGCGCACAGAAAGAGTTCATCGGACAATTGGCAAGATGCTTAGTTATTATATTAACGAACAACATTCTAATTGGGATACGTATTTACCAATAATCGTGTCGGTATACAACGCCAAAACGCATGAAGCAACTGGCATGTCACCTTATGAAGTGGTCTATGGGAAAAAAATGCCGTCCCCTTTTGATGTAATCAGGCAGAAAAACGGAAAAGTCGGAGAAACAGTAAGAGATTTCAGTCGAATGATGAAGGAGGTATGGAAAAAGGTTCAAAAATCTAATACAAAGGCTTTGGAACGACAGGAAAGATTAGGTAATACCCAAGCTAAATATCCAAATTACAAAATCGGTTAGTGGGTTATGCTTTCAACTCCTTACATAGCTAAAGGAAAAACGAAGAAATTTGTAACAAACTACAGAGGTCCTTATCAAATTATTGAGATCACGTCACCAGTCAACGTTAAATTGCAACTGCCCACCCGAACTACCATTGTCCATGCAAGTCGTTTAAAACCTTTTAAGGGCGCTCCAGATGTAATTCCTTCAACAATAGTGTCTGCTTTTCCGAAGGGTGGAGGAAGTTCCCGTAAAGGAAAAAGAGTGGCCACGCCAGCACAACATACAGACATGGCACCTTACAATCTTCGACCAAGAGTGCGAATGTCCTAGTTGAATCTTAGTAGACTATGGACAGTATACAAATGTAAATAATTAATAAATTATAATGGTTTATTTTTTAAGAAAGAAAAGTTGAACGTAGAAACATGTAGATCTGTAGTTAACAATGTATTTCCTCTTTTCTTTATTTTTGTTTTTACTAGGTTCGTAGGTCTATAACCATGTTTGCTTTTTTCAGACAACGCCATGCAAGCATTTCCTACACAAACCCTATCCTACCTCAATTACTCCCTTGACAGTTCCCTTCTGAAGTCATTAGATATGTTCATAAACTCGCAGCAAGGCAAAATTGATGCCAATGTTATGATGCAACATGTCTTAAAATTAAAAGGTGAACACAAAACTAAAATTATAATGCTAGGAACGGGTATATCTGGAACCTTTGTGTTGGTGTTTCTGCTTTGTACAGTTTCCTGTTATTTAAGACGAAAAAATAAGCCAAATAATAATATACCACTTCATCAAATCCCTGTTAACTGGATACCACACTCTTAACTGGTGTACTTCAGCAGTTACTTTTGAGCATTAGTGTATTAATTTTGTTTATTGTACTTCATTCTTTATTAAACAGTCTCTTGTTAAAATAAACAATACTGTAGAATAGATATTCTTGCATTAGTATAGGGTAGATTAAACAGCTGTTGCTATGTAATTTTCTAAGTGCAAAATCTGTTTTTAGTTTATTCATTGTCATCAAGATTTGTTACACTTATTACAACCATTTATGTAAGAACTATGTGATTCATGACCGTACAGTGCTTTTGTAAAGTGATAAAGTATTTTCCACGTACTTAATGTGAAGCGTGTGCAATCTTCTAAGTCGAGAGTTTTCAGTGCTTGTGCTTTTTCCGTGTGAAGAGTGGAGGAATGTTGAGTGGTAAATTCGAGGGCGAATTTCTCCGAAGGGTGGAGGAATGTTGAGTGTTAATTAAGTAAATAAATTAGTGAAATCAAAATGAACTAAGAAATTAGAATATAAATGGAAAACTTGGTTTAGTTTAGAGAGTTACATACTGGCATTCAGCGGGCAGAACAGAAGAAACAATGACCGTGGAGTCAGCGAGTTCCACACAAGCGGGCGCTGTCGATTCAGCCGTCAGGGCATCGCCCGACCGGCTCACGTGTTTCTAAGTTGTCGCATGAGCAAAGGCCCTCGCCTACATTCCAAGAGCCAATGACCGACGTTAAGAAGATTCTTCGAGAAGCCTTTCAACGTGACGGAAGAAGCAATGACCGGCTCACGTGTTTCTCAGTCGTCACATGCGATCAGAGGCCCCCGCCTACATTCCAAGAGCCAATGACCGAGGTCAAGAAGATTCTTCGAGAAGCTTTTCAACGTGACAGAAGAGGCAATGGCCGTGAAGTCGTTCACCCCCAGTGAACTGAAGTGAATAAATACGCGAGACGCGGTGGGCCCGAGAGGAAGACAGATGAAGACAGACGGAGACGAAGACGAGAGACGAAGGAAGAAAAGAAGAGTAGCAGTAGTTTTCAGTCAGTTTCGGTGCTGAAGACCGTCATGCAAGAAGAGACTGCATCATGCACAGACGCACCAAGTCCGCCGCTGTAATGGAATAGCAAGCAGCAGCCGCGGCGCCAGAAGACAGAAGTTAAAAGGTATTGGAAGTCTGGTTTTTACATACCCGGGTGACTCGTGAGGACGGGAAGGAGACGGCCTCACATCAGTAGTTACCTGTGAGCTGGGATGAAGACCTGACAGCCGAAGACTGGCAAGCGGGAGTCCGTGGTTCGAGTTCGGGACACTGGCCTTCCACCGCCGCGCCGCTCCGCTGGTCGACGAACAACACACGCGGCCGCTTAGAGAAGAGAAACACTGGGACGCCACATTCAAGGTATCACCATCCGATGCACGACGTCGCTCGCAATAATTAAACGGGCCACCTCGCGCTGCGCGTCTCCGGTCAGCTGGGCGAGACGGCGACACGAGATACACACCGCTACGCGTAATCAGACGCCGCCGCCGCCGCCGCCGCCGCCGCTGTCGCAGCAGAAGGCTACGCAAACGACACGGCTGCCGCTCTCCGAACCAGAACGTCCCAGTAAGATACAGTTGTACGAAACTTTCAATAAAAGTTAACTTATGTAAGAATGATGTTTCATTCGACCTCATACCCGAGCCAAGGAAGAACCCACCCTGCCCACATGTTAAGAGAGAAAAGTTAATTTATTTAATATTTTCACCCTGACAGAATGCTTTAGAATGCTCATCCTGACAATTGACAGCATCAAAAGAGAAAACACAGTTACATTGAGTGACAGAAGTGTCACATTTAATAACACAATTGTTACATTTAGTGTCATAAGCCGTAGCAGTTGTTACACCGCAGTCGACGTGTCGAGCGACATGTATTGCAACACTTCGTACCACATATCGTATTATCGCTGAGCGGACCTCGCCTGAGAGATTCTGTAACACACTGCGAGTTTAATTTCAGTTTCATGGAACAATGAGCTGCAGGCCAAGAAGTCCTCGCTGGAATGCAGTGAGGTTGGTAACAAGAAACCATGTTGTTATTAATCGTAAACGTAAAGAAATGATTTGAATAATATAATAATAATTGAACTTCGTATAAGAAACTAAATTGTGGGATCGCCTTCAGCCGTTAAAATGAGAAGACTATTGAGCTCCTGAAGCGCGTTATCGTAGCCTCACAAAACTAATCACTGTACTTCCAACTAAATCCGGTGTTTGAAAAACAGACAAAAAGGTTCATTAGTTCAGAAATGAATGCAACTTTCTAGCACCAAGGTTCACCAAGGATGGCAGAAATCAACACATTCTAATATTTTAACAAAAAGAAGGAGATTACAATGACTTCCATAGTAACTGCAATACACGCTGAGCACAGATCTGACACTTCGGCGCTCGTGTAGCCTTTCTCCACTTGGTGAGCGGCGGCTTGTGCCGTTTGGACGTTAAATCAGTCCTGAATGACGGCTGCAATGTCTGTCGTAGTACATGCATACGCAATTCATCGTTACATGACCCACTGAACTGTGGAGTTCGAAGAGTCGGCGTAAATGAATTGTAATCGAGTAGGCACTGTAAAGTGAACATATAATAACTCTCTTGTCGAAAAATTAACCCATTATAGAACACTGTTTATGAAGACAGATAAGCTAAATAAACATTCATAACATGTAAGCTTTCACGGCCGGCGTCTTCATTAATTAAAACTTCCGGGCTGAATTGCCGTGGACCATATACAAAACTTCTTCTCCTTCCTGACGTTTAGTTGCCTACTGCGGGCAATACCTTCTGAGGTGAGGCGGCGACTGGCTGCTAGGCGCTGGAGGTCCCGCTTATATAGATCGCTTAGATGGCGCCACCACTTTCACGTGCTTTCGACTTTAAAACTATCTCTGGCTAGTGCCATCTCTCTCGATTAAAGGTAATCGATTGACACTTCGTTGGTACAAAGTCGACCGCAATATCTTGTCTAGTTTTAATCCCTCTTCTTTCCTATTAAAATTATTTCCGTGCTTGTAGATCTCTATAGCTTCTCTATACATGCGAGTATAATAATGTGAGGTCCTAGCTATCACGCTTGTCTCACTAAATTTTATTTCGTGATCACCGTCTTTGATAACGTGTTCCGCTACAGCTGATTTGTCAATCTGTCCCTATCCACAGTTCCTTTTGTGTTCCTTTAGGCGGGTATTAACACTCCTTTTAGTTGTTCCAATATAAACCATGCCCCAGCTACACGGAATTTTATACACACCGGGAGTAGCTAAGGGGTGTCGTGCGTCTTTCACCGATCTTAAACTTTCACTAATTTTCTTGGTAGGTCGAAAGATTGTCTCCACTTGAAACTCGGCCAAAACTTTACCAATACGGTCCGTGATGTTATGAATAAATGGAAGAAAAACTTTTCCAGTCGACGGTTGTTGATGTCGTGTATTTTCGGACACTTTTCTTCTAGGATGGAGTGCTCAATCTATTTCCTTGTCAGTGTCGCAAATGGCTTAATTCATCTTGCAAGTAAATTGGCTCACAGATGTTATTAGCTCTGTCCACTAAAGTTTTTATGACTCCTCTCTTCTGCCTAGGATGATGATTCAAATTCTTATGTACGTAACGATCGGTGTGTGTCTTTCCTATATACCTTGTGCCCTAAAGTCCCATCTGCCCGTTTAATAACCAATACATCCAAAAAATTTAGTTGACCATTACTCTCTTTCTCCATGGTGAATTGTATCTTTCGATTGAAACTATTTATGTGCACCAAAAAATCACTCAGTTCCTCTTCAGCATGATTCCATATCACAAAGGTGTCATCCACGTATCGATATCGTTTCAAAGGGCTTTTTTGGGCCGCAGCACCTGTTGTTCGAAAAATTCCATAAATAGATTAGCAATAGCAGACTAGACAAGATATGGCGGTCGACTTTGTACCAACGGAGTGTCAATCGATTGACAAACTGCCTATTGGCTTCTGTTTCGGGTTCTTCGGCCGACGTTCATCTAATCTAAGAACCCGAGACAGAAGCCGATAGGCAGTTTGTCAACAAGTAGCCACGAAAGCCTTAACAATTTTGTGTCAATCGATTACCTGTAATCGAGAGAGATGGCACTAGCCAGAGATAGTTCTAAAGTCGAAAGCACGTGACGAGTGGTGGCGCCATCTAAGCGCTCTATGTAAGCGGGACCGCCAGCGACTAGCAGCCAGTCGCCGACTCACCTCAGATGTTGCCCGCAGTAGGCAACGAAACGTCAGGAAGGAGAAGAAGTTTGATATATGGACCACGGCAATTCAGCTTGGAAGTTTTAATTAATAAGTAACATTGTTATAAAAATTCTTTTGTCTTGACGTAGAACACTGTGTTTCTAGATTTATTGTTAAAGACTGGATCTAATTCTATGCTCGGTAATATATTTCAGTAAGCTGTGCTCCCCCCACCCCCATCATGTGGACACAATCACCTGGAAGCCAGAGGAAAAATGAAAATAGAACTTTTAACACTTTACGCTATGAAAGACATTATGTGTCATTGCAAAAGTACTTTATCTCCATTCCAAATTCGTTACGCAGCGCAGTACGGATGCTGAGACTCCTTAATATCGTTCTTGTGGTAGGTTAATTACAAAAAAAAGTTGATTGGGGTAAGTGGCATTCAACATATGTCTTAAAATTTTCGGTTCGCACTATATTTACTCATGTGATCCTCTTTTGTTTTACGAAATCAGTGAAAACATATAGGTCTTTAGACAGTGTCTATATTTTTGAGTTCTTTTACTGACACAGGTAGCATGGTGTAATTAAAGTATAACATGCAGCATAAGCACAATTACAAAACGATTACAGTTCACGTTTTATGACAATGGATATTAAAACTTAGAAGAAGTTGGATTATGATGGTTGGCGGATAGTTTTACTGACGAAGACGACGCAAGAATGGCCCAAGGACCGGATGTAGGGGACCGATGTCGGCTGCTCCAGGACCTATCGTGAAGAACAGTGTGTGGACAGTGAGGCAGATGCCTTAAACAGCGAGTAGGATGCCTCAGCGCAGTTTGGCTGGATCTCAAACAGGCGTCACTTAGTCGTACATCGCAATGAGGTTACTTGCAACCGTTGTGCGAAGGAATCAGAAAAAAATACTTAACACAGGTTGTGCTGGAAGGAATGTCATTGGTAACACACAAGTATCCTATCAAATAAGTATAACAAAGAATGACTTAAGTAAAAGGAATGGACCCATGAGTATCTTGGGCGGACACCTTTATAGCACTGCATAGCGTCCAGTACTCTACTATTGAAACTGTTATTTATCGCTTTGCTCAAAAATGTTTTTTCAGGCAGCTTGTCAACAGCATCGATATACTTGCAGCAATGCATGATACACAGTTTGCTGTCTTACAATACATTTATTCGTTACCAGTTTCCTGGATGGGACACTTTCACATAGGAAAAATAGCAACTGTAACAACGTCACTGGTTAAATAGGATGCATGTCATTTGAAGTTGTTACAATAGATATTTTCGCATTGTAAGGATGGTTCATGATCAGAAGTGGCAAATGTGTAACACGCTTTTCTCTATGTTCATCGCTTTGAATCAGCTGATACGGTCAATTAGCAGTACTGTAAAATTAATGTTCACAAGATGCATCGAGACAATGTCCTGTTCTGCGCTCATAGGCAGCACACCGCGCCCGGTACATGCGGCGCTCGGAGACATCTGAGTATGGGCTTATAACAGTACGAAACCGGTAGAGTGATAATAAAGTAATTTATAACTGAAGCGGTATTTTCATCCTCTGCTATAATACTCAGTTGCGGATGTTCTCCTAACAGGATTGATTGTAGGACCCAAATAGATCACTCAAAAGTCTCACCACCACCATAGAAACATTCTTCTTCATAATAATACATATCTGAGATAATCAACTTTGTGAATCAAACACATACATTTTACAATTCAAGTAATTAAATTTCCACCAGAAATAAATTGTATTACTAAATATATTCGAGGTCTTGTAAGCACAGTCACTGGACAATTCAGTCACCCCCATCCGCCCACGAAGTTTCCAGTAAACATACCCGCCGAAAAGAACCTTCTGATTGCACATACACGTGATAATGAAGCACGCAGTGTCACCTGACTGCAGGAGTGTCAGGAGTCAAAGCAGCACCAGCCGTGCCAGAAGTTACACGCCCATCTCCAAGCATTCACGTGTCAGCCGTAACAGGTGTCCTGACGCTAAAGAGGCCCCCAGTGTGACTACACAGCTGTTAACTGATCAGTTTACATGGGGGAATAATCGTCCAACGTACTCACCATATTGAATATTTTCAAATTCATGTAAAAATCGGAGAGCAACCACATCCGACGCACCCACCTCTATTGTCGCTCAACTAGCGTACTGTCCTATAGTTACGAGAAACTAACGCTCGTATGCAGGCATATAGACATTCTTTTCCTCCTTCGCTGTATTTGCGAGTGGAATAGGAAAGTAAATGCATAGTAGTGGTACAGGGTAGCATCTGCCATACACCATACGATCGCTTGCAAAGTATGCTGATAGATAGATGTAAATTTAGCCTACCTGTTAAGATATCGCTTTTTCTATTTACAGTACACAAATCTCATGGTACATAGTGTCGGAAGTTCCATGCGGCTTTTCGCGAATGATGCTGTAGTGTACAGAGAAGTTGCAGCATTAGAAAATTGCAGCGAAATGCAGGAAGATCTGCAGTGGTTAGGCACTTGGTGCAGGGAGTGGCAACTGACCCTTAACATAGACAAATGTAATGTATTGCGAATACATAGAAAGAAGGATCCTTTATTGTATGATTATATGATAGCGGAACAAACACCGATAGCAGTTACTTCTGTAAAATATCTCGGAGTATGCTTGCGGAACGATTTGAAGAGGAATGATCATATAAAGTTAATTGTTGGTAAGGCGGGGGCCAAGTTGAGATTCATTGGGAGAGTCCTTAGAAAATGTAGTCCATCTACAAAGGTGGTGGCTTACAAAACACTCGTTCGACCTATACTTGAGTATTGCTCATCAGTGTGGGATCCGTACCAGGTCGGGTTGACAGAGGAGATAGAGAAGATCCAAAGAAGAGCGGCGCGTTTCGTCACAGGGTTATTTGGTAAACGTGATAGCGTTACGGAGATGTTTAGGAAACTCAAGTGTCAGACTCTGCAAGAGAGGCGCTCTGCATCGTGGTGGGTGTAGCTTGCTGTCCAGGTTTCGAGAGGGTGCGTTTCTGGATGAGGTATCGAATATATTGCTTCCCCCTACTTATACCTCCCGAGGAGATCACGAATGTAAAATTAGAGAGATTCGAGCGTGCACGGAGACTTTCAGACAGTCGTTCTTCCCGCGAACCATACGCGACTGGAACAGAAAAGGGAGGTAATGACAGTGGCACGTAAAGTGCCCTCCGCCACACTCCGTTGGGTGGTTTGCTTAGTATAAATGTAGATGTAGATGTAGAAAGATGTTGTCGCTTATTAATCAAGAAAGCAAAAGACAGTAGTTTTTGTGCAGATTGTCTCTGTGTGAAAACCTTCGTATTAGACACTAATTTTCTCGTTGCAGTCACTTCATGAGAGATATGTCAAAGATTGTAATATGTTTGGCCACAACACTTAAAAGAAGGGTTACAGACCTCATCTCTCAATTACCCTTTCGTCAAAGTATCCGTTACCTACTATATTCTCACTAATCTTCCACGTTCTTCCGACTTTCACGTTCTTCACGTTCCGAAGGCATGGTTCCACTAGTGTCTAGCTCTCCATCCATCACTAACTACATAGGGAGCTATCACAACTAGACAAATGGCACACTAACTTACAGGATGATATTCACAACAATTCCTAGTAGTGGTAAAGGGTATATGTGTATTGCACAAAGGAATTCAGAAACATAGCCAATAAAATTAATCGATATCTAATGATTGTCTATAAATATCCTTCTTTATCACATTCCTATGATTACTAAGCTACAAATCTGACAATGTAATGCTGTCACAATTTTCGTTGACAACGTAGTGTTTCGTGAGAAATATGTTGCCATTTTTCAAATGGTGAATAACTCAATAATATGAGTCTGAAAGTATCACAGAGCTTCCAATAAACTGTTCATTGAATCATTTACATTAGTGAAACTGCCTCACACCGCTACACATAATTCAGTGCTACTGCAAGTGTAGGAGGAGATTCGGGACTTAATCACAGCATTGCGCATTTTTTACCTCTACGCGCCTACCCGCCCGAAGGACCTCCATTTCTTCTCCCATAGTGCTATTTATTTATTTATAGAAAATAAAATTCTTAGGTGCCTAACCAACAATAGTATGTCGACAGCAAATTAGCCAACAAGTACACGCTAGACCGAATCATTGTCAAAGTTTCCTCCACCAACAGCAGTCATCATAGTACCAGTTACACCTCCATCGGTATTGTAACGGAACTCTTTCTACATGGCATACTGACGGGATTTGCTCTCACTCGCCTCGTGCATTGCCATATCATAGTAGGTAGATAACATCCTCCGTTAAAAACAGTTACAGATGAGTTTGAGCTCCCTCCCACCACTAACAAATCCACTATTAAAACTTAAGTCTTCCATTACATAAACATGAATATAGATCCCCATCTGATTTCAAAATGTGAATCGCTCAGGAAGGAAAACGAAATATCCAATAATCCAGTGGTGTAATGGAATGAGATGAGTGTAGCTTATTCTCCAAAAGTCTGTCAGGGCTAATAAGAATAGTTGCTGATATTAACCTATACTCATCTGACCAGAAATCCTTGCCTTCTTTCCATTTCAATTCACTGACCCCTACTATATATGGATTGAGCCTCTGCTTTTCTACTTTCCCTACCACGTTCGAGCTTCTGACATTCCACGCCTCGGCTAGTAGAACGTTATCCTTTCGTTGATTATTCAACCTTTTTCTCATGGTTACTTCGCCCTTGGCAGTTCGCTCCCGGAGATCCGAATGGGGACTATTCCAGAAGCTTTTGCTAATGAAGAGATCATCATGAGAATTTTTTTTCCATTACAGGCCATATCGCCAGGTTATAGACGTTACCTGTCTTTAATGCAGTGGTTTCCATTGCCTTCTGCACTATCATGCCGTTGATCAGTGCTGATTGTTCCGCCTTTATGGGAAGTTTCCCACCCCAAGGGCAAGAGAGGGCCCTCTCTGAAAAGGCCTTTTGCAGAATGAGGGTGATTTTCTTACGACAAAATTCTTCGGTCTCCAATGCTGATTATTAATCAAAATTTGATCAGTGGCGGGATTCGAACCTGGGACCGCTGACGGTATGCTCACTAATCAAAGACCATGCCTTGTTTTGTATTTGGTCGTAGCGGACGTCACGTGACATCCGTTGAAGTTCGTTGTTGATCAGTTCACTCAGTTTCTTTATTACAGAGACTAGCCAGCTCTCTGACCGAATATGCTGAGCTGCGGTGCAGACGCTCCTAGATCACGGGTACACACAGTAAAATACACAATGTATCCTTCCGTTGATTATTCAACCTTTTTCTCATGGTTACTTACCCTTAGTCAGTCCTCTCCCGCAGAGAGATCCAACCGATTATGTTCTTTCTTTTTCCAGCCACGGACAAATCTATCACAACATGGGAGTATTACTACCACTACGCAACAAAGATTATACATTTATGCAGGAATATTTCATCGGAAATGGAGGAGAAGAAATTGATCAATGGTGCACAAATATCAGAGGATTGAGACGAGTACTAGTCCGGGATGTACAGAGGATCTTACACCAAGACAATCACCTGATTCACATATTCAAAACAGTGCTAGGTCGAATGATTTCTGATGACTATAAAGTAATAATTTTTAATTTTATCAAAAGATGAACCGCCGCTTCTCCACCACTGTTAGCAACTGACATATGTCGTATTCTGGCGTGCTGAGAACAATGGAGAGAATTCGTTAGAGTGGTGAATTGTGAATGGTAGAAGTAACTCAGAAACATCGTTGCTCAAATCAGGGTGTGCAGGACGTGGAATGAACTATTACCGCTAACAAATTACTGCTCGGTGTAAAATCGTTAACACTGGAACATAATGGCGAGGAAATTCTAACGATTTGAAAATATCTGAGTATATTACCGTATAATCACACTCAAAACGCAATTATGGCCCGATGACTCATTGAAGTGGGATGTGATGCACACAAATGCCATAACATTTCAACGGAAAATAACAAATTGCTTCTGTACCGTGCACTGGAGACGACTCCATTCACAAAGCCATGAGCGTAACATTTCAGGAAGAAAAATTTGTAAAGTTCTCACTGAGTCTTGAAATTCACCACTACAAGCGTTGCAGTACAAACATTAAAATAACCTCTCATGACAATCTGTACCTACAGATTGGAAAATTGTGTTTAAGAAGGGTAGTAGGAGTAATCCATCGAACAACAGACCTATATCATTGACGTCGGTTTGCAGTAGGGTTCTGGAGCATATACTGTATTCAAACATTATGAATCACCTCAAAGGGTACGGTCTATTGATACGTAATCAGCATGGTTTCAGAAAACATCGTTCCTGTGCAACGCAGCTAGCTCTTTATTCGCACGAAGTAATGACCACTATCGACAGGGGACCTCAAGTTCATTCCGTATTTCTAGATTTCTGGAAAGCTTTTGACACGTTCCTCACAAGCGACTTCTAATCAAGCTGCGGGCCTATGGGGTATCGTCTCAGTTGTGCGACTGAATTCGTGATTTCCTGCCAGGAAGGTCGCAGTTCGTAGTAATAGACGGCAAATCATCGAGTAAAACTAAAGTAATATCAGGTGTTCCCCAGGGAAGCGTCCTGGGATCTCTGCTGTTCATGATCTATATAAATGACCTGGGTGACAATCTGAGCAGTTCTCTCAGGTTGTTCGCAGATGATGCTGTAATTTACCGTCTAGTAAGGTCATACGAAGACTGGTATCAGTTGCAAAGCGATTTAGGAAAGATTGCTGTATGTTGTGGCAGGTGCCAGTTGGCGCTAAATAACGAAAAGTGTGAGGTGATCCACATGAGCTCCAAAAGAAATCCGTTGGAATTCGATTACCCGATAAATAGTACAATTCTCAAGGCTGTGCATGGGGGCTTAATTAAATAGAATGCAAATACTTTTAATTTTCAGTCGCTGTCTGTCCGGTTACGCAGTCTCGTAACCGTTTGGCCCTGACTCGTATTAGTACGCAATCTGACTGCATAGAACAACAACAAAGAATGAAAGAAAACTTCCGTTAACACAATTAATTAAGTCCCCAGCAACTATAAAACCTACGAAACAACAAAACACAAGTGTAACTGTTCTGTGTGTGGAAGTGTGATTCAACGTACACATCTGGCACGGTTCTTTCTCAATAAAACAAGGTAATTTAAGCACCATTTACACTGAAGTAATTAAAAAAAACAGAAATACTATAATTGCAGATAGAAACCAGAATTACACTCTAATACATGAACACAAGCCAGATGCTTTGTTGACTTAACCTGTGACCAAGAGGCATTGTTATTTTGCACGTTTGAAAAAAAAAATAAAAGATTTTCTTTACCTTCATATATATTGACGAAACATACACTCTGATCAATACAACATCCGCAATCGAACAGCATCAGCTGTCTAGCCCATCAGAACAACTACATACAACATGCTAACAACTAGTCACCGCTACATCAGAACTCCTACTGCCCGCTTCTCAATAAGTACTCTCCACGACGACTTCACGACAAGCACTCTCCACTACCACATCTCTACCAACACTGCCAGTGGAGGCGGCTGAATAATACTCTTTGGCGCAGTCTCTGGCGCTGTGACTCAGTATAGCCACCCTTCATATGCCCCTCCTCCACGGGCTAGAATTTGATGGTATTTTTGCCAGCATTTGTGGTGAAAATACCACCAAATTCGTCCAAACAATACAGACAAAAATTAAAAAGTAAAATTAATAAGTAAATACCACATAACTAAATAAATTTTGGCTTTGTACTGACCCTTCAATGACCTAATATATAAAATACAATAAGGAATACAAATGCTTGCATACATGTGATTTTACATAATAGTTTACACAAGTATCATGTGGTTAAACAATTCAATCAATAGCGTCAGCAATGACGAATAGGTGCAGGTAAGATTCTCATAACATCTCATAAACAGTAAACACACAAAAAATCAGTTTATACAAATATTCACATAAAATCCCTTCAATAGTTCAATAAACAAGTAGAACTCCTCAGAGTAGTTGACAGTTCCAACAGTAGCACCCAGCAATGATCAACAGGTGCAAATAGCAGTCTCATAACATTTCATCAGCAGTATTTAAACAGCTTCAACAGTGGCACCCAGCAATGGCGAGCAGGCGCAGACACCAACACGTGACATCATTTCAGTAGAAGCAGTTCCATTAGTGACATCCAGCAATGTTGAGCAGGTGCAGACACCAACAAGTGACATTATGTCAGTAGAAGCAGTTCCATCAGTGGCACCCAGCAATGTTGAACGGGTGCAGACAGCAACAAGTGACATTATATCAGTAGAAGCAGTTCCATCAATGGCACTCAGTAATGTTGAACAGGTGCAAACACCAACAAGTGACATTATGTCAGTAGAAGCAGTTCCATCAGTGGCACCTAGCAATGTTGAACAGGTGCAGACAGCAACAAGTGACCTCATCAGTAGTAGCAGTTCCATCAGTGGCACCCAGCAATGTTGAGCAGGTGCAGACACCAACAAGTGACATCATTTCAGTAGAAGCAGTTCCATCAGTGGCACTCAGCAATGTTGAATAGGTGCAGACACCAACAAGTGACATCATTTCAGTAGAAGCAGTTCCATCAGTGGCACCCAGCAATGTTGAGAAGGTGCGGACAGCAACAAGTGACATTATTTCAGTAGAAACAGTTCCATCAGTGGCACCCAGCAATGTTGAACAGGTGCAGGTAACAGTCCATAATATTCACTATCACTAATTAGACAGTTCATCAGAGTTCATTAGCAGAAATTAAACATCTCCTAGTGACACCCATCATGTTGAACAAGTGCAGGTAACAGTCCATAATATTCACTATCACTAATTAGACAGTTCATCAGAGCTCATTAGCAGAAATTAAACATCTCCTAGTGACACCCATCATGTTGAACAAGTGCAGGTAACAGTCCATAATATTCACTATCACTAATTAGACAGTTCATCAGAGTTCATTAGCAGAAATTAAACATCTCCTAGTGGCACCCATCATGTTGAACAAGTGCAGGTAACAGTCCATAATATTCACTATCACTAATTAGACAGTTCATCAGAGTTCATTAGCACAAATTAAACATCTTCTAGTGGCAACCATCATGTTGAACAAGTGCAGGTAATTGTCCATAATATTCACTATCACTAATTAGACAGTTCATCAGAGTTCATTAGCACAAATTAAACATCTCCAAGCGGCACCCAGCAATGTTGAATTGGTGCAACACGAACAACAGTTTGAATGCACACACAATTGATTTTACAAAATTATCATCAATGCTCTTACACTAAACATAAAAATAATAATAAACACACAAATGATATCAGATAATTGTCATATTAAATATTACAAATACACAAATATCAGTAAACCTATAATATTTATGGGTGTCAGTGCAAGCCACAACAAACAAGTAAAATAATATTTAGGAGATAGGTCGCTACCAATTATTTGGGATTAGGAAAGGAAAACACACAAAACATACTCATTCATCTTTCATCCACATTAAGTACTACTGTGTAATTGATTAGTGTTAACTGTGTAAATGTAATTCTGTCCAAAATTTTATGTTCAACTTGTGTATCAAGTAGTAGTGGCAGCAATGTATAACAGTCAATAATAGTTAGTCAACGTCGTAGTCATCATGTCAAGACCAATGTTTGCCAAGCCAAATCAAAATGTACGGTTGCTGAACAACTGTCAATGTTGTGCCAAGATATGCAAATGCTGCCTCTCTCCAAAAAAAAAAAAAAAAAAAAAAAAAATTATATTGCTTATTGATTTAACGAAGTGTGTGTGTAGACAATCTTCTTTACACTTGAGTGTTCTAGTCTGCTATCTTCATCCTCATTGTTCCATATAGACCAACAAACAAAAAAAACTGCTCCTCACTTACTTCACCTCTTATCCTTCAAAACTCTAATAACCATCAGCATCACATAATCTCAATACATCAAGAATACCTCTTACGTCGATACATATAAACCTTATCATCAATATCATTTACCTTACCTCTTGTCCACCAAAACTCCAATAATCATCAACTTCACACAATCTCAATACCTCAATAATACCTCTTCAATACGTCGACACATATAAACCTTATCGCCAATATCATTTCACTTCCAGAACAACTGTTTCCTCTAGTCAGTCTCCTCGAACAAGTACAGACAAAATCCTAGTGCAAACTTCAATTTATCATCCCATGCAATCCGAAGGCACAATGTCCACACATAACTTCTGTGTAGTCCACCTGAGCCAAATCTTCTACTCATTATGAATTATAAAATACATTTTGGTTACCTTGTCCATCATGAAATAAAAGAAATGCATACATGACCTCTAACAGCCTTCAGTTTGAATAACTTTCAGTAACTAGGTGCGAGTACGTAGTATGAAAGATCACATAAGACTTGAATGAATAAATAGTAATATTTCACAGTGTGTACACCACTTCAAGAATCATGGCAAAACAGAAGCAAACATATGGAGTATTTCTTGTGTCAAGTGTCACTTACTATTTCAATTGCTCACGAAGAATGCAGTGTAATAACTGTCAATGGTCTAAACCTAGTGTTGGTATTTCATGTCGTTAGCTTCCTTTCTATTAGCATACATTTATACAGCTTCCATAAAACCACCAGCTCATATGACTTCAATGAAATTTCTTGTACCAATGTCGTTCATAGCATTATAGCAGTTCATTTTCTTATCTTAAAGTATAAGGCACTGAGCGTAAGCAAACATGCAATAGCGAGTAAATATACCAGTAGAGAACAGAATGTCAACAAATGGATGTAGCACAATCCCTACAACGAGGCTCTGCCAAGCGAACAATCTATACTTAATACCATAGTGTGACCTAAATTCCATGTTCGAACACAGTATATCAGCATTTCTATAAACCAAATTAAAGAGTAGTTATGACAACAAACAGAAATGTATAAATATGCAACCCATTCGCAAAGCAGCAAATATGTATCTTACATAATAAACAGGTCATTAGCATCATATCAGCATATGCAAATAAATGTTCATGTGTAATCTTAATAAGTAAACATGAAGGCGCAAGCAGATAAATCACAAAGTATAACTTACATACCTAACCACATCAGCACAATTAATCAGGTGACAATTATAATTTAAATAAATAAGCACAGCAGACACATAATAAAAAAAATGTGACATCAGTGAAAAAGCATAGCAGCCAAGCGATGCATAATATACACAAGTAACAACCCTGTTCATTAATCAATCATTGTCAAAATCAGTCAACACAAAGTATGAATCACGTAATCACGAGCAGCAAATTACGTATAAAGTACGTACCAAGTGGAAATATGTTACCTGAAAAATAAACTCAATTAATAGTTACCTTTTTAGTTTATTACTTTCTTCTTCGAAATTACATTCTTCCTGAAATTTTCTCGATAGTAAGTCCTCTTAACGTCGGACACACACAGAATTTACCTGAAGTTCTTCAATATTTTACACAACCGTATCCTGAAAAATACTGAACGTTAATAACATAATTTATCAAGTCACTATAGCTTTATACTGAATTTAATCGGAGAAATTGGACTGTGTATTTGTTTACTGCTGTCAGTGCATTCGCACTGAGCGCTCGATCAGCTGTAGGTACGCGTGACGTAGGAAGTAGTTGTTTGCGGTCAACGACTGCCTTGTGCGGCGCGCAGACTTGACTGTTGCTTTGTGTATGTGCCGCCGCCGGAACACGGCGCGGTATCCTTGTACTCTCCGTGTGTTTACGTATAACTGTTAGTTTCTCAAAAGTACGTCATTCCACAAAAATTTTAACGTTCGATATGTGATGTATTCCCTTAGAGCGTCGAGATTTAAGAGTTTCTACTTCGACAGTGTTATCATGAATAATTTTGCGAACTCTAAACGGACAGTTATAAGGCAGAAAAAATTTGCGACACAAGCCTTTTCCTTTGTGAGACAAACGATGAGACTAAATTAATACCTTTTGACCAACTGACAAGGTTTTTAAACGACCAGGACGTTTAGCTGATTTCTGTCTTCTAGCAGCCGCAGATGCAATAATTTGCAGAGCCAGGTTCACAACTTCAGAATGCCGCAGTTTCCGTGTAGGCGGATAAGGAACGATTTCAGAAAGTCGATTTGTCGGTGCTTTATTTTTTAATATCAATATAGGCGGTAAAGAAGTTACCGAAGTTACCGAAGCGAAACTGTGATCCATTATCTGATATAACTTTATCAACATGACCCACTTCTTTAAGAAAATGTTTGATGAAAGCGTTAGATACTGAACGAGCTGTTGCTTTGCGTAAAGGTGTAAAACACACATATTTTGATGTCAATTCCACTGCTACCAAAATGTACGCAAAACCATTAGTAGAACAAACCACTGGACCGAACAAATCGACTGCAGCCATCTCCATTAATTTCGCTGGAATGACAGGAAACAACGGTGCTCTGTGAGAAATAGCTGGCGGCTTAGCCTTGTGACATAATTTGCATTTGGCAAGAACAGATCGAATACGTTTTTCCGTATTACTGAAGTAGCAATTTTCTCGTAATTTATGAAAGCATTTTCTGGGACCAAAGTGTGCATAACTGAAATGTGTATACCAAATCAATTTATTAACCCACTCATCAGGAATGCAAACTAACCAAAAAGAGTTGTCAACCGATTTTCGTTTAAAAAGAACTTTCCAGATAGTTCGCAAAAACGAGCTGTGTCCAAATTGTCCAATCCAACAAAGCATCTAAGAAAATTAGAGACACCAAGGAAACTACGAAAATCACGTTTTGTGGTAGGAACAGCATAATTACGAACAGCGTCTAGTTTCTCTGGATCAGGAAAAATACCTTCTGTAGATATAATATGACCAAGAAGTTTCACCTGAGAACAACCAAATTCAGATTTTTCAAAGTTCACTGTAATGCCTACTCTTGCAAAAATACGTAATAATGAATCCAAAATTTTGTTATGCTCACTCCAACAACGTTTAGCAATAAGAATATCGTCAAAATATGAAGTAATATTGTCACGAAGATAAAGAGCTAAAATTTTGTTTAAACTACGAATGAATGCTGCAGAAGACATAGTAAGTCCAAACAGTAATTTCCGAAATCACTTTTGGGTAAAATAGTCATATCTGGTTATTCTTTACCGACTGTCTAGATAGATTGATAGTTGAAGAGTTGTTTTGATAGATACAAAGAATAATAAAAGAGTAGGCAGCAGTGCAGAAAGCTAAAAGGGAAATAGCACCATTACAGCTCGGGCCCCTGTGCACGCTACGGCACATATTCACTTAGTGTAGCGAATCCAGTTTGTGACTTAGTAGCCAATTTGGTGGAAGTGTGTACATAAATTGATCTAACCATGAGCATGGATGTATGTCATTCTTAGAATTGCGAAAGATCTTAAATTTCCGAACAGTTAAGACGTGTTTATAATCAAATTTTTCGCCTCGTGGCGACAAAGACCTACCGCGTCTGTCCCAGTCCCAATGTCGATTATTGTCAAGTTCGCGCGCCTGGAGCTCTCTTGTTGCATCTCGTAAACGAAATAAATTATTTTCTTCAAACCCCTCTGCTATCTGTGATTCAAAATTTCTTCTGCTGTCTTTCCCTACGATTTCGCCTTCAATTTGTTTGACTTGCTTTCGTAATGCCTCAAATTCCCTTTTAACGCGTTCATTAAATTTTCCCTGATTTTCAACATGCTTATTTATGTTCTGGTACTCTTCGGTTTCTGCAAATGGCAATGGAGCTCTATCATCTGAATCTCTGTCCCCATTTAAACTAAGATTTGTCAATTTATTTGAAATCTCCTCAACTCTTTCCGATAAGTCACCTATTTTTTCTTTCTGTTTATTTACGTCTTCCGTGAGTGTCGCGACTCGGGTTTCAGCATTGACACATTTAGTAGTTAACTGTTCATACTGTTGCGTTAGGTTATTTATTCTGTCAATTGCTACGGATTCCTCGATTCTTTCGAATATTTCTTCCTTATCGTGTGCACGTTGTAAATTTAACTCTGAAAATTCTTGTACCATCGCGCGATCTCTTTCTTCCTGTTCTCTATCCTGTTCCTCTTGTCTAATTTCTATTGAAATTAAACTATTATCGTGAGCATTCAAAATCGGTTGTACTTCTTCTTTAACTTCTTTCTTTGATTCATCTTTCATGTTTTTGAAACATGTCCCTATTCGTGAGCCTAACCGTGTTGCCATTGCTTCCATCTCTGTTTTTAATTCAGATCGTAACTGTGATCCCAGTGAGTCTAACCATGTTTCCGTTGTTCCCATCCGCGATCCCAAATTTAATATAGCACCCATCAACTGCTCCATATTAACTGGTTCGAAATTCTTTTCACCCCTAACATTTCCCGCAAAACCAGCTTCCTTCGTCATAGCTGTAAAGCTATCTGTGTTCGATACTATTCCAGAATCTTCTGTCGTTAATCTCGTATTCTGAAAATTCTTTGATTGTGAAAAGTTTTGAACTGGCTCTGGACTATTTTCCCTGCTTATTAAATTGCTTTCTACTTCATTATTCATCATACTATTCTCCTGTGTTGGCGAGTTCGCCATGTTAACAATTTCGTCATTCTCACTATCCATCATTCTTGCCTTTTTCATCGACCGTGTAATCATTTACAAAACATACAAAACTCGTCACTATAAGAGAATTACACACAATATAACACTTTACCACCAACAATACCATTCACACGAAATGCTTCCCGACGAACACGCCTAACGAACAATTAAAACCTTCACAATTGCACAAAATTGTTAGACCTGTATACAAGACATCAAAAATTAAATTCTGCAAAAATACCATTAGAAGAATGACAAGACAACTACAAATGTTCAATTAGCAAATCTACACATTCAATATTCTATTACTACAAATTACTACAACAATACTACTGTCTGCTATTTTTACTATCAAAAGAATTCCAAGGGACAATCCGAAGCAGCGGTCGCCACGTGCATGGGGGCTTAATTAAATAGAATGCAAATACTTTTAATTTTCAGTCGCTGTCTGTCCGGTTACACAGTCTCGTAAACGGTTGGCCCTGACTAGTATTAGTACGCAATCTGACTGCATAGAACAACATCAAAGAATGAAAGAAAACTTCCGTTGACACAATTAATTAAGTCCCCAGCAACTATAAAACCTACGAAACAACAAAACACAAGTGTAACTGTTCTGTGTGTGGAAGTGTGATTCAACGTACACATCTGGCACGGTTCTTCCTCAACAAAACAAGGTAATTTAAGCACCATTTACACTGAAGTAATTAAAAAAAAACAGAAATACTATAATTGCAGATAGAAACCAGAATTACACTCTAATGCATGAACACAAGCCAGATGCTTTGTTGACTTAACCTGTGACCAGGAGGCATTGTTATTTTGCACGTTTCAAATAAAAAATAAAAGATTTTCTTTACCTTCATATATATTGACGAAACATACACTCTGATCAATACAACATCCGCAATCGAACAGCATCAGCTGTCTAACCCATCAGAACAACTGCACACAACATGCTCACACCTAGTCACGGCTACATCAGAACTCCTACTGCCCACTTCTCAATAAGTACTCTCCACGACGACTTCACGACAAGCACTCTCCACTACCGCATCTCAACCAACACTGCCAGTGGAGGCGGCTGAATAATACTCTTTGGCGCAATCTCTGGCGCTGTGACTCAGTGTAACCACCTTTCAGCTGTCAATTCAACTAAGTACCTGGGTGTTAAAATTATGAAAAACTTCTGTTGGAAAGACCACATAGATAATATTGTGGGGAAGGCGAGCCAAGGGTTGCGTTTCATTGGCAGGACACTCAGAAGATGCAACAAGTCCAGTAAAGAGACAACTTACACTACACTCGTTCGTCCTCTGTTAGCATATTGCTGCGCGTTGTGGGATCCATACCAGGTGGGATTGGTGGAGGACATCGAAAGGGTGCAAAAAAGGGCAGCTCGTTTTGTATTATCACGTAATACGGGAGAGAGTGTGGCAGATATGATACGCGAGTTGGGATGGAAGTCATTAGAGCAAAGACCTTTTTCGTCGCGGTGAGATCTATTTACGAAATTTCAATCACCAACTTTCTCTTCCGAAAGCGAAAATATTTTGTTGAGCCCAACCTAAATAGGTAGGAATGATCATGAAAATAAAATAAGAGAAATCAGAGGAGAAATCAGAGCTCGAACAGAAAGGTTTAGGTGTTCGTTTTTCCCGCGCGCTGTTCGGGAGTGGAATGGTACAGAGATAGTATGAATGTGGTTCGATGAACCCTCTGCCAAGCACTTAAATGTGAATTGCAGAGTAATCATGTAGATGTAGACCCTTATAACGTTTCCGAGTGATAAGGAGACGCTGATTTCAATTATACTCGAATTTTGTACAACCATTTGGCACCTTACCACAACACAACGTCACCGACTTACTTTACTAAACAGACCTACTAGACTCACTGACCATGTGACTACGTTGTCCCACTCAGACACGCCGTCCACCAATGAGGAACTATGAAAACACATGGTTCGCGGTCTGAAACAACTAATATTTACTGGATCTTTAGAGGTACTAGTATGGAGGCCGGGACACTAAAAAACTTGTAATACGTATCTGGAATGAATACATACTGTAGCCAAAATGTGTGAAATCAAAGCTGCCACTTGGTGTCATTTCTTACTGTCCATTTAACGCTACTTCTATTGCCCATTAACCTTTTAGCACACTCCGTTCTGTCTGCATTGGCACAAAGACAGGGTTATTTTTGTATTGTAAAAGAGAATCCGCATATACTAGTACAAATAGCACATAATCTGCAGTCTAGCACTTGAAACTGTCCCGATGTTTATCGTTTTCCATGGAAGTCACAGTAACTGCTACAGATAGTCCAAAATTCTCAGTTACAACCTCAAAAAATCAAGCTGCGATTCAGAACTTGTTGTTCGTCCTCTGCATCTGCGCCCTTCAATGTGACATAGTTTTTCCTATGATGTGTAACTTGCTGAACACCTTGTTGTGGAAGTCTGCATTTCGGCCGTCCAGGAAACGGAACACCTCGAAAATCATCTCGTCCTTATTCTGGAAATGGCTGCTGAGAAATGGATTCTTTATCCGAACTAAGAGGAGCAAGTCACTGGTGGCCATGTCAGGAGATTACCATGAATGAGGAAACTTGTATTAACTAAAAGAAGCAACCCATGTGACGCTACCCTGCGAAGTTTTGTCTTGACAACCACCCGAATTCTCGTCGGATAATTTAAGAAGTATGCTGTTACAAGGTTTTGGCCCTTACGTTCTTTATCTGTTAGCACCTGTAGCAAATCATTTAATCTAACAACGAAATTTCTCTCTTTGTAAACATTTCGTCTGTGAAAATAGTTCTGATATTTTTTTTTGCTAAAACCATAGATTTAATAGATTGTAGTGTTTTCTTTCTTCCCTGCTGAAACTCGCTGCTAGAGTGTTCTATCATTCCTGTAACTTCAGTTACGTTCTGGAACTGTATTGCTATCTGATTTATTTCATCTTTGCTTTGCAGTATAGTGCATAACCCTGTATTCGTGTGCTACTGAAGATTTTTCTATACTTTTTGGCCTTTGAAATTAAGTTAAAGTAGCAAATTTGGTGACTTGATAGCGCGCCAAAAAATGCTATAGCGTCTTCTCGACTCCAATATTTTAAGTCGAACCTGCAATTTATGTTTTTAAACGAAGTCCGTTTATTATTTTGTAAACTATCAAGTAGCGTTGACAGGTAACAACAACATGATATCTAGTCATCAAACTCGCTTCATTGTAAAGACGACTTCTTGCCCTGCCTTTAATTGATCATAAAAATGAAAGCGAACTTGCTGTCTTTTACAAAATCTATCAGACAGTAAGATAAAAGTGAAAAAAGCAATATCATCTTTGTATTTTTTATGGTTACATGTTCTCTTTTCTTATTCGCAGTGTCATGTACCCTTTTCTTAATAACGATTTACTCTGATGAACAATTTTAAAATAACAAAACCCATACGGGGAAAGAGAGGTGATACGTTACACTGTCGACCGTCTTACAGCACAATTTTATAAATATTATGTGTGCGAAATTTTACTGTCTCTCCGTTATCACAACTGGTTTTTCTCTGCTGCCTGTACTGAACGAAAACTGTAAAATACTGACGAAAACAGATGAAAGTCGAAGAAAATGATGTTATAGTTTTTAAAATTCTGTGCGATTTTTTACGACACAACGTTCGAGGTAAGGACAACATTACTTATTTACCTTGTTTATGCATGTAATTAACTATATGCATATAATGAATCGATCACAGCCCAATTTTTTTAAATTTCTTTATTTTAATATTTTGGGAATTTATTGAGATTTCCATGAAGTTACGTTCCACAAGATAGCTGACTTTATGTAGCGAGTGCGCAACATGGATACCGCTGTTACATTGTTTGAACGTCATACTGGAAGGTGCATTTTCTGCATTACAATTATTTGTGTGTTGTTATTGAAGGAATATACTTAATTTACCCAGGTAATGATAGCTACCTCTGTATTATGGTGAATGTAGAGAAATATATAAAAAAGGAGTCTGAATAACACAATACTGTAGAAAAATACGCTGAAGCTAGAGAATTAGTTGACGCCCTGTCAAAAATATTGTCGCTTCCGCACGTGAAATGGAGTCAAACGTTGATAGTGAACAAATTATCTAGTCACACTCAAGACCCATTTACGGCATTATGTCAAATTTTAGAGTCAATAATGAAAACGAATTTTGAACACTTATCGTTACAGCAAGACAAAAGGACGTCTAAACTGACCAAACTCCTATCGCAACAGGATGCCATGAGAACTGAATTTCCGGAACAGAAAATCGCATACCTGGCATTCTCTGAGGCCATACGAAAATTATTAGGTCAACAAACGTAAATAAAAGGTTCTGTTCAGGACGTAAAAGGGAAAGTTCACTAGTCAACATTAGTTTAAGTTAAAGGAACAGTTTCACCTGCAGAGCTAAAGTTATTCACAACACTCTTCAAATTTTGTTTTGCGTAAGGGCATCCAGATAAATGAAAAATTATATTGAGAATTACAGCTGGTTATGTGAGGTTCCTCTTCTGACCTGTTATCTGAGAGAGATACTTCAGAGGAACCACTCAAATGAAAGTTAAATCTAATGAAAGCTAATCTGAGTAAAGACTTGTCTGAATAGCGTGTCAATACTACTTCTCAAAGTAGTGATATCGGCACTTATTTTCCGTGTCAAAGAAATGGTTCACGACACTCCGCCCTCTATTACTAGGGCGACTGGTGACTATAACGGCCTGATGCTGTCTGGAAAAATGAGAAGAGATGAAACAGATTACGCTACTCCGTCACCTAACTGTGTGCCTTATAAGGTGCGAGTAGTCGTTTTGTTAGAAGAAATTGTATTGAAAGACCGACAGTTTCAGGTTCTCAAATCCCATAAAAAATATCCTGTTGTGTTTGTAAAATCTTTTAAGGAAGTATTGCTTAGAACTTGGTTAGAACAACAGAAACTCATGGAAACACAATCTCATACTTATGGAGAAACCTAGAGGCCGAAACTTTGCTGCTGATTCTCTCAGTGAAAATCTTCATATGAGCTCCCAATTTTCTCACTGCAGTCACTGCACAATACATATTACAGAGGTAGTAATATATTTTTATCCACAACGATTGGAAGGAGCGCAATAGGACTCACCTCTAAACTCCACTTTTGTCAGAATATCGCTTGCGTACTACATTCTCACAAACTTCCAATCTTCGATATAGCCTTTGAATCCACACCATTTTAGCGAGTAAGAGATATTTTCCTCCAAGACATTGAAAAATGAGAAATCTCTCGAAATCCCATCACGTTCCGACTGCATTGTTTCATTAGTTAGAATGCTCTCTAGTCCTCCACCGATCTCTGATCTGGTAGAGAGCTATCACAACAACAAAAATAGCGCATTAACTTACAGGATGATATTCACAACCATGTAGAGTACACGTGGACTGCACGATGAGTTTCAGAAGTGTAGCACCTACAATTCATCGATATCGAATGACTGTCTATAAATATCCTACTGTGCAAGTCCTAAGGTCCATTGTTAGATTTATATGATTCCTACGCTAGAAATATGACAGTGTAATTGTGTCAGTGTCGTCGTTGACAGCATACTGTTTAGTGAGAAATGTCACTTTCTTTCAACGCCTTCCTGAGAGACAATCTCCACTCCTTCCAAATTAACAATGTAAGTGTAGACGAGATGTGGCTTGAATACCAAGAAATAGTGTCGACAGCAATTGAGATTTTGTACTAAATAAATTAATAAACAACGGAGCTAATCCCCTTTATACATATAACAGGTCAGAACACTGTTGCAAAAACAATGAAAAAAGCACACTAAATTTAGACGGACGCATAATTTTCAAGATTGGCGATCTTCTATAGAAGCTCGAAATTTTGTGCAGACTTCAATGCGAGATGGTTATAATAGTTTCAACAACGGAACTTCGTCTCGAGATCTGGCAGAAAAAAACCGAAGAGATTCTGGTCGATGTAGCGGTTTCCAGCGGCAAGACACAAGGAATGACTCCTCTGCGCGATATCAAGGGAAATACTATTGACGACAGTGATGCTCGAGCGACAGTGTTCCTTAATAATAGTAACTTTTCCGGTCCAGATTGTACACCAATTAGGTTCCTCTCAGAGTACGCTAATGCAATAGCTGCTGCAAGGGATCCGTTACACTTCGGCTACACAATAAATCCATCTAACCTAAAGTTCGTAAATTCAACTAAATTACAATTACGAGCAAAATAAATTAGAAAGAACACATAGAAAACCTTCTGGGGAAGGCAAACCAAAGACTGCGTTTTATTGCCAGAACACTTAGAAAATGTAACAGATCTACTAAAGAGACTGCCTACACTGAACTTGTCCGTCCTCTTTTGGCGTATTGCTACGCCTTCTGGGATCCTTAGCAGTTGGATTAAAGGAGTACATCGACAAAAATCAAAGAAGAGCAACACGTTTTGTGTTATCACGAAATAGGGGAGAGAGTGTAATGACATGACACGGGATTTAGTATGGACATCATAAAATCAAAGGCGTTTTCCGTTGTAGCGGAATATTCTGACGAAATTTCGGTCACCAACCTTCTCCTCCGAATGTGAAAACGTTTTGTTGGCGCCATCCAACACAGGGAGAAATGATCGTCATAATAAAACAACGGAAATGAGAACTCGCATGGGAAGATACAGGTGTTCGTCTTTTCCCGAGCGCTGTTAGAGACTGGAATAACAGAGAATTATTGTAAATGTTTTTCAGTTATACTTCTGCCAGGCACTTACAAGTAAATGATAATTAATTGAAACCTTCAGATGCCGAAAGGTGTTGCTGATATACCTCGATGGGGACAGCTGAAAAAGTGTGCCCCTACCGAGACCAGAATCCTGGATCTCCTGCTTATATGGCAGACGCTCTATCCATCTGAGCCACCGAGGACACAGATGAATAGCGCGACTGCAGGCACTTATCCCTTGCACGCTTCTCATGGGACCCACGTTCCCAACTGTCCACAATCTACATACGTAATGTACCTAATAGATATTTGTCCTCATTACTCGCGCACGCTAAGGTGACGATTCCCGTAAGAGTTGATGCAACTTGTGCGCATTCGCACAGACGAAGGTCAATTGGTGGGCAGCCTTTAAATATATATGTGAAGATAGTAACTGTTCGCGAAAGAACAGATACCATTGATGACCTTGCAGCTTCTCTAGAATAAATGATAATTAATTGATACCCTCAGCTGCCGAGAGGTGTTGTTGATATACCTCGATAGGGACAACTGAAAATGTGTGCCCCGACCGGCACCCGAACCCGGGATCTCCTGTTTAGATGGCAGACGCTCTATCCATCTCAGCCACCGAGGATCCCTTTTGCAGTTAGCTTCGAATGACAGTTCTCCAAAATGTTTCTAGGAAGGAGCACCACCTAGAGAGTCTATTCCAGGGTGGAATTGCAAACCGCACATGTTATCTTGCGTTATGCTATGACCAGCGGCATGGGTGGTCATGACGCTTCATCTGACTGGAAGCCGTAGCTTAGCCTCGTGCAACTGGCGGGTACGGGGAAAGGTTCCAGCTAGTTGGCTCTTGGGCTCTGATGTGTGATCAAGTCCTGGCGGCGGCGCTCATAGCGGCCTCTGGATGGCTGAATAGCGATCTAGAATGTACGCTGGATGAGTGGCAACAGAGGTGGTTGTGTGTACTTTCCGATTTTTACATGATAATTTGTGAAGATTCAGTATGGTGAGTGCGTTGGACGTTTCTTCCCCATGTAAACTGATCGGTTCACAGCTGGGAAGTCGCATGGAGGCCTCTGTAGCCTCAGGCCACCTCCCCGTTGATATGTGAACACTTGGAGATGGGTCGTAGCTTCTGGCTGGCTGCTGTGGCCGTGACTCCTGACACTCCTGCAGTCAGGTGACACTGCATGCCTCATGATCACGAATGTCGCCAATCAGAAGGTTGTTTTCGGCAGATATGTTTACTGGAAACTTTGCGCGTGGGGCGGGGAGAGAGACTGTGTTCCCTTTGTAATACCGTACTATATGTTGCAGAGTGCCTGAAAATGGCCTTTGGGCCGAAAGAGGCCTATAGCCAATGAAAATAAAGTCACAATAGTAACAACTGCTACACAAAGCAGCATTTTGGCTTAATGCAGACATAATGTTTATTTAGCCGAACTGCTTCATAAACAATGTTCTATAATGAGTTAATTTTTCAACAAAACAGTTATTATATGTTCAGAGTGCAGTGCCTAATTGATTACAATTCATTAACGTCGGCTCTTCGAACTCTACGGTGCAGTGGTTGATGTAACGTTCATTGGTGCATCCATGTACTACGACAGAGATTGTATCCGTCATGCAGGACTGGTTTAAGGCCCAAGCGACACAAGCTGCCGCTTATCAAGCTCAGAGGGGCTAGACGGGCACCGAAGCGTCAGATTTGTGCATAGTGCGTATTGCAGTTACTAGAAAAGTCATTGCAATCCTCTTTTTTTTATTAAAATATTATAATGTATTGATTTCTGCCTTCCGTGGTGAACCTCGGCTCTAAGACGCTGCAGTCATTTCTGAACTAATGAAGCTTTTTGTATGTTTTTCGAACACTGGAATCAGGTGCAACTACAGTAATTAGTTTTGTGAGGCTACGGTAACGCACTTCAAGCGCTCTATTGTCTTCTCATTTTACTACTTGTAAGTCGAGCCCGCAGTTGACTTTTTTAAACGAAGTTCAGTTATTATCATATGATTCAAACCATTTCTTTACATTTGCAATTAATAACAACATGGTTTCTAGTTACCAAGCTCGCTGCATTCCAGAGAGGACTTCTCGGCTTGCAGCGAGTGCGTTATAGAATCTCTTAGACGGGGCTCACACAGCGATAATACGATATGTGATTATGAGCTATTCTGAAGTGGTAGTTACTGTTTATTAACATTATTTAAAGCACATAAAACTGAGAAAGTAATGGAAGTCCTGGGTGGACCTACACAACGCTTTAAGTATCAAACACATTTCGGCCGTGTTTTCTCGCGAGGCCTCTCCACATGAAAAATTCAACGAATTCTACAGTATGGGTCTAGACAGCTTCCAGTTTTTGGAACTACTAGTGTCAGGCACTCTGACTAAACGGGACACACATTTTCGACTTCCACTTTATCTAGCCGAAAAGTTATTCATTACATTCAAGTCAGTTGGCAAAATGTGCGAATTACGTTAAATAAGCCGCCATGAACAACTTTATTTTGTAAGACCAGCTATTTTGGCATTCCATTCAATGTGTTACACACATAAATAACGGATACAAATCTTAAAGCAACAGCTGTATAATGAACTTTTTCTTTTCTTCATTCTTGTGATACTTCTGAGTAACGTAAAACTTTGCGCATGACTCGAGAAGTCTATATTAAATAATGTAGTTGTACAGTTTACATTTGGTTCGTTTCGTGGAATCCATTACCGCGTACGAACTCTAGCTAACATCTCGTATTTGTTTTTAACGGTGGATGAAAAGCCACACCACTTTCCGTTCTCGAAACAATATATTTCTTATTGACAGCGAGCTGTGTTCTTTCTTCGACAACATTTTAGTCTCATGGACGAATCTCGAGCAACAAAACCCATTTTTTGGAAGAAAGGTGATATATTGGGTAATTCACAGCCTCCCAGTTCCGAAAAAGGCTCAGCATCATCTTGCCAGATGATCGCTGGATATCACTTTTTGACTGTGGGTGAATCCGCAGTTTGCTTTGCTGCTTTGTCTCTAGATCAATTGTGGTAATGTGAGTAAGGACGTAATCTGGATTGAGCTAACACATCTGCAACATATCGACTGCTTCGTGATGGAAATGAACATGAATATCAGCTGAATGTATACTCTTAGTGAGACGAAATAATTCCTTTTTCGTAAACAGTTTTCATTGACGTTGGAGACAGGTGCAGGAGGTGACCCGAAGAACATGGTGTGTGTACATTGACGTTTCCAAGAAAGAGAAATAACACCGGAAGGTCTTGAATAAGGTGTGAGACCACTTGATTGTTGAGTTGTTTGTGATGGCGAAAGTAGACACAGTACACTGTTTTTATGTTTTCATTTGGAATACATGGGCCCCTACAGCTACAGTTTCTAGTCAAATGTTAAGGGTGATATGTGGTGACTGGTGATTCACCGGACAGCACAGCAACTCCACTCTTTGCTGTTCTACGGTGTGGTCTTTACCATTATGCTGCAAAGGGGTTCCAATATCTATTAGTTAGACATATACAGATAGTTTTTGTATGTATTAGGACTTCTAATTTTTCTATATGTGTGATGTAGTCATCCAAATGACTATTATATATGTGTGACATCCTTCATCCCCTTAGTTACCGTAGTCAGTCTGCAGAAAGGGTTCGGAGATTTTCGGGGTTAAGATCAGTTGACTCTCACTTTATTTAGACCCTTATTTATATCTGACTGTAGCGCATCGCTATGTCAGCGATAGTGTCGTGGAGGGGACGGGTCTGTAGTTGGCGGGAGAGAGAGTGGAGGTGACTAGAGTCGTAGTCACAGACTCACGAATCTCGCTAGTTCCGTGACTTGGTGTAGAATTGCCCATGGATTTTTAACAGATGCAACATGACCTTTGTATTTGTACAGATAGGTATTGGTGACAGGATAACACCTCTTTGTGTGATTTGAAGCATTTGTCCGTATTGATGATCTAATGAATGAAGTTGGCTGGTAATGTTGTATTAAGCGTATTCTTCGCCACAGAACAAGTTAGGTTAAATTTTAGGATTTTTTATCTCAATCATTCCCACCTCCAGATTATATGTTTACCTGTGCAGTAAGTGTACCATGGTGAGGACGAAAACGTCTTTTCTGGCTCTTGGACAGGGAGCCCAGATTTTCCGCATTTCTAAAGGCTTTGTGTCGCTAACGAGTATGGTAATTGAAACATTTGAGAAGATTCAGGAAACAAACTCATATCTTTCTGTCAAATGACGATTGCCTTACGATACTGAAAGAAACCTGAAACGCTTCAGTGTTCTCTAGCATGTCACCAATCTTTTTAGTTGCAATGCTGTTCCCAGTTATGTAAGCAATTGTGGTCTTGTCTACTTCATTATATGTCAAAAATGTCACAAAATCTATTTTGAAGAAAGTGTTTACAGCAATAGGGTGGTTACATAAGTTCATTACCAGCTGATATTAAATTCGGCCTGTTATAAGGGTTTGTACTTTTTTCGCAATCCAGGCGCTGCAACAGCTGTCTGCTTAGTGTCTGGCATAAAACACTCCGCCGTCGGCCACAATGTCAGACGCTGAAGCATGCCCAGAGGTGATGGTAGTACTGCAAGGGCACAGGCCCCCATATTTGCCAGCCACTTATTCACAAAAGTGTTGTGAAACCCCCTGGGGATGCAATTGACAAAGCATAGTTTTAGACTAAACACTTTATGATTTATAACATGAGCCGTTGATGTAAGATAAATATCTTAGTGGTGGAATCTGTATGAATTTGAAGCATATCTGTCACACTGGCTCATTTACACGTGTGATAAGTTACGGACTTTGATTGATTGGTCCGATGTACACTATTGACTTCTTATAGAAACCTCGTATGGTGTATACTACAATACTGCTCAACCCTGCCTAATCCAAAACAGGTCTTCCTACCAGACGACGTCTAACGAATACACTGCATAAAAGAAAAGGTGGCATAAATTGTGACAGAATTCCTAAACGTCATGGACGAGTATCCATTAGGAAATGTATTGACTAGGGCGCCAGATATTCCATGGAAATCTAGTCATTCCAACTCCCTGCTAGAAGAGAATCTGAGAAAATTTTTCATCTCTTTATGTATCGTCGTAGACACTACGAATATAAAATTAAGCTCATGAATGCTGGCACAGATACATACGTGCAATCAGCTGCCTACGCTCCGTCCATGAACGGAGCGGGAGAGACCTGATTATAAGCGGATAACAAAATCCGCACTCTTCTGATACATACAAGACAGCGTTATATTATTGGACTAGTCTTTAACATACACTGACGGAGAATAATCGCAACACCAAAAGTAATTAACACAAAGTAATTAAATTTCCGGAATACATATGACTTGGCAACATATGTAAGTGATTTTCTTCTTAAAATCACAGATTGATACAAGCGCGAGGTAAGCCACTGCAAATGTGATATACTGGTACATTAATGAATGAAATAGTGCGTACGTTTTTCAGATGTCTGCTAGTCCTGTTAACTCAGACGGGAAGTGGGTTCAAAAATGGTTCAAATGGCTCTGAGCACTATGGGACTTAACTTCTGAGGTTATCAGTCGCCTAGAACTTAGAACTAATTAAACCTAACTAACCTAAGGACATCATCACATCCATGCCCGAGGCAGGATTCGAACCTGCGATCTTAGTGGTCGCATGGTTCCAGACTATAGCGTCAACTGTGGTTCCCGGCCGGCCGGCAAATGGGGTCCAGCTCGGTATTCACCTAGTGGGACGAGGAAACCATTGCGATATATATATATATATATATATATATATATATATATATATATATATATATATATATATATATATATATATATATCAAAGAGTAAAACTGTTTAGATTGCGCAGTGACTAGTATAAATGATCAGTGGCATGTCTACATCTCCTTGCTTCAAGATTTGAGCCGTACTGCTTTATTAGATTTTCAGAGGTTTTTTTGATAGAAAAAGAATCTTCCTTTCGAGCCTGTGCCTAAATCGCGTTGTACTAATTTTAAAAAAGCGTTATGGTCTATTTGTAGGAACTTACTTTTTTACTAGCACTTTCACTTCTCACTGTATATTTAACAAGTACTGCCCTTAAAAAGTGTGTGACATATCAGCTCAGCTGTAATGGCGAGTGGTTGGCCGGTAACTTACGTGGACACACGCCTTTCCGTTTCCTCGGCCCTATTACTATAACACCGAATGAGGAAAAAATGAACGGTGCTGTATGATAACCCGACTTTTTGACAACGGTTGCTCAAATAGCGTTGATAATAAATGTGTCAGAGCTAACAGTAATACAGGTTTCCAAGTACAAGGAAAGTCAGTCTGTTGTTTGTTGCTGCAGCTACAGTTCGTGGAACGGAAAGAGAGAACGGGAACGGTACGATAACATTCGATGATGTCAGCGGTAGTTTAAACATATATAAATGAAAATGTAAGACAGAGAGCAGTAGTATTTCTTAGCGACTACAATGAAGGCAGCTCTGTTGTTTGTTGCTGGTAAGTATTGGCAGAGTTTATAAATTTTCGTTCACGATTAACTTTTTTTCTTGCCCTCTTTTTATACAATTTCTGAGGTTGTAGTTAGCTTGAAAGTCTATTTTTACACTCTGCGAAGAATTGTTCACTGCCACAATTGGTGACGTAATAGAAATGGGGAGCAGCTTTGTTTATCAACATGGTTCTACGAAAAACTTTCCATTTGTTTGCGATCTTGAGCAGTGCCAGCGCGTAGATTCTCGACGAAAAGTGTTGGTGTTGTCTATACTAACAATTTCACTCCTCTGAGAGGACTCGAACAATTACCAATGTTAAGCGTCACATATGTACCTATGAATAGCTAACTAGGATTGGTAGCGAGCAGTAGACGGAAGGCTAGTAGTGGCACGTGAACTCGAAAATAGCGGGAAAGAGTCTATAACACATTTTACAGGCTTGGAAACCGAAAAGGACAACACAAGATAGGTATAGATGGACACAAAACTTGTTCATCTTCACTACTGTGAAACACATAAAGTCTATTTAAGCTGCTTGGTATCTCGAATCATCCACAGAATGCAATAAACTAATGAGTAAACAAATGAGACCACATTAATTTGTTGCTGTATAGCAGCATAAATAATCTTCATATTGTAATGTGACACATGTAACCTCTGTTCCATAGTAAATGGAAACAAGGCATCTATTCCGAATATCAATGCTGATAAAGTGTAGAGAGTTACGAGCTAATCGTTACCATGCCAGTGTTGACTGTATGCAACAATAACATAAATGTAAAAGAATGGAAATAAATAAAGTTTTACTGTAGGTAGCAGTAACTGGATATGCCAATGTTGTCTGGATGACTTCAGATTGCAGAATAGGAAGGTCGCCAGCTCCAAAACGGGTAAAAGTTACATTTGGTAAATAGCTAATCACACAAGTACTGGACAAGAAAGATAATGCGGCAAATAGATAAAATCCCATTGCGCGAGCCTCGATGTAGAAAACAAGTGTAACATGCACACTGAAGCCTTTAATCTGGCATGCAATAATGTTAATTATAATTGTGCAACGACAAGCAACACTCCATAGAAAATATACTGTATTACGTAACTTATCATAGTGCTGTCTGTTTGAAAATATATTTAATCTGATCAGAACAGGCTATTATTCTTTACCAGTTACTTTGAAAATGATGCCGCAGAAACTGTCATTCATGCCAACAATTACTTTTCAATACTAACGTTTCGTAGACGTATGCAGGTAATGTCATTTACAGAACACAACATAAAATCGTAAAATAGCCAGCATACTTATACCACTGAAATATGAGTTACACTTAAATCACTTCTAGTTTGAACTGTTTGTCTGCAATACCGTAGTAGTGCAGTAACTGCAGATGCTACAGCCTTTTATTAAAATGATTATTTTATTGAAATTCAGTTGTAACTTTAAATGAATCTGTTTTCTTTTTACTATTCCTTGTAGTCATGCCTTTTTGGGGAAGTTATTGTGTGAGGGTAGTACGCTGTTGATGGTTAACGAGCTGGGTTTTTCAAGTTTTCTTTGACCAGTCTCCCAAAAAGCAACTATTACGCTTGCATGCCTATAACAGAGCTACGAAAATACTGGCTGAATCTTACTTTGCGATAAGTTGTTTGTTGTACGATATAATCCTTATTAAGAAATTCACTATGGACAGTACGCTCTTCTTGATTAGTTGGCAGCTTGAATAAAATTTATGCACAGAGCAGTCTTGTTTAATTTTCAACATCCATAACAATCTCCGTCTGGCATTTGTGCGCCGACACATACGTCTGTACCACACCACAGATGCTTCGCTCCTCATCTCAGCTATCTTCTAGGACTGCATGTTATCGCGCCAACGATGTTATTTTTCTATGAAATATATTCCTTGTGTTAGTTCAGCATAATTTTCTTGACACTGCCAGCGTATTTACTACAACGATCTGCATAATTATTTCTTACGCATTCATCCGGCACATATTACATTTTGATAAAATCTAATTACTGACAATATTCATAAATACATACAGTTACAAAAAAAATGTTATAAACATATGAAAGGAAGTAGCTGAGGCATCGGGTTCTATTACATTCGATCTGCATTCATCGCTAAAGGACGTGGTGTTTGCTATTCACTGTTAGTGACAACAGGTTTCCATTATGTTGGCAGTTGCAGAAAAAAAAGTACAACGTAAATGTTTTTCACAAGCTGTTCATAATACACTTCCTTGTTGTACCCTTGAAATTATAATTCCAACTGTCGTTTTTTTCCATTAAGAGCGATATGTTGAGTTATATTTGCAATTAGATACCGAAAACAGTCTCTTGTAGTGGTACAGTATGTCTTAAAATATACTACGCAAATGTCACAAATGTGCGGTATTCTCCTGCTACAGTTTCCCTCATATCAGTTACATTGGATTTCAGGTACATAGGGACTACCAGTCAACATAGCACGATACATTATCAAGTGGCAGAGTTGTGGCACGAGTCAGCAGAGTTGCACTGCATCTCGGTATTGTAAAGCTAGCACCTGCATGAGTCAAAGTCCAGACAGTAGTATCAGAGTGAAGTGGCACTAACAGGCAGTGGACAAAGTTACAAGCTGTTCATTGTTTTCTACAGCACTGGTCGCAGTTGCGGTGGTCCAAGGACAACCAGAAGAGTCGACCACTGCCGCCAGCCAGGGTCAGGAACAGCCGTCCGCCACCAACCCGGCTGTGAGAACATTGGTGGCAGCGTCGTATGCGGAAGAGGACGAAGATACCATTTGTGTCCAGGCAGACAACAAGTTCTACTTGTATGCTAATTCACTGAAGCTGTATTCTTGCTACAACCTGCTACCGAAGGGTACGTTACTTTAAATAACACGATTTTCTATGCAATATTGACAAGATAACCACAGACTGCCAACCCTTAACTCCCGAGAAGACTTTTCTGTAACGTATACCACGAGGTGGGGTCTCTGGGACCCCTAGGTTTAAACCGAGATTTAAGGCAAAAATCATTTGAAATTTTTATGCTATATAACATTTATTTTTACAGTTATTTATGTGTTGTTTAAATGCTTATAATTTATTTTATTGCACTAAACAAACCCTGCAACATTTTACTATTTATCAAACAAAAGCACATACTTGTGTGTTCTTCGTTTAAATAGTACACATAAATAGACTGTGAGACTACTGAATTTTACATTCTAAGCTGACTGCTGTGGCCGAACGGTTCTAGGTGCTTCAGTCCCTGACTGCGCTGCAGCAACGGTCACAGGTTCGAATCCTGCCTTGGGCATGGATGTGTGTGATGTCCTTAGGTTAGTTGGTTTAAGTAGTTCTGAGTTTAGGGGACTGATGACTTCAGATGTTAAGTCTATAGTGCTTAGCGTCATTTGAACCATATTAAAGTCTGGAAATTATACAATCTCTGTAGAAAATAAATTTCCAAATAAAACTAAATTCCAGGGTTAGCGCATAAAAATTCCAACCGATTGATGCATAAAGTAAGTCTACCAAATTGATATACATTGCTGGGAACTACATTTTTATCACCACTCAGAACACATTCGATTGTAACAGACATTTTAAGTATTTCATTGAAGAAACAGACAGATCCCCATCACAACTTTCCTGAAGTTCTTCCTCTGAATGATACTCTTGTTCGATAAAATAACTGTGATCACTGGCTAATGTAAAATGGTCGTCTTTTTAGTTTATTTCTTGATCTATATCACTGACGTAGACCGACTAACAATTAAAAAATTTGAAATGACACATTCGTGAAACACATTTTGAACTTTACGGCATCATGCTGAAGAAAACAAGTACATAGTTCACGAGGCGCGGTCTAGGCGACTCCAACACTTATCAGTAACACGTGTCAACAATAAACACAGAAGGCGATAACGCAACTTACAACAAAACATCTTAGGCTTGGCCATTTAAGGAGGGTAGAGGGAGCATTGAAGCATTCCACCACAGCAGGCCTTGGAGAGCGAGTTCGACAATGTTCACGTGGTATAAGTGGCAACACATTGTGAGTCAAGGGTGGTGCAGCGGTAGCATTTTTGATCTCTAATCAAGAAGTCTTCGATCCCGCGTTCGAATCCAGACATTGCTTCAATTTTGATTAGCAGTCACCCTTGTTGGCCCCTCTCTTCTAGCATAAGAAGTCACCATCATTCTGCAAACGGCCTTGCCAAAGAAGGCGGAGGAGCAGATATAGGTTCAGGACACTCTTTGGTCCTAGGGGCCGGAAACTGGCCATAAAGGTGGAAGAATCAGCAATGACCAACGGCATGAGCATGTAAAATACAATGGAAATCACTGCATTAAGACACATAACGTGTCACATGTGGCCTGTAATTGAAGAAGTGTCATGATGATCTCTCCATTGGCAAAAGATTCCGGAACAGTCCACCATTCGGATGGGACTAGCAACGGGAAGTTACCATGAGAAAAAGATTGAATAATCAACGAAAGGATAGCGTTCTACGAGTCGGGGCGTGTAACGTCAGGATCTTAAACGTGGTAGGGAAGCTAGAAAATCTGAAAATGGAAATGCAGATGCTCAACTCAGATATAGTAGGGGTTATTTAAGTGAAATGGAAAGGAGACAAGGGCTTCTGGTCAGATGAGTGTAGGCAAAAGAAAATGGTGCAAAGGGACAGGGATTAGTTATGAACAAGAAGGTAGGGCACAGAGTATGTTACTATGAACAGTTCAGTAACAGGGTTGTTCTTATCAGAATCAGGAGCAAACCAGCACCGACAGCGATAGTTCAGGTATACATACCGACGTCGCAAGCTGAAGATGAAGGAGAAAGTGTATGACGGTATTGCTAAGGTAATTGAGTACATAAAGGGGGATGAAAATCTAATGGTAATGGCGGACTGGAATGCAGTTGCAGGAGAAGTAGTGGGAGAAAAGGTTACAGGAGAATATGGACTTGGGACAAGCAGTGAGAGAGGAGAAAGACTAATTGAGTTCTGTAACAAGTTTCAGCTAGTATGAGTAATAGCGAATACTCTCTTCAAGAATCACAAGAGGAGGAGGTATACTTGGAAAAGGCCGAGTGATTCGCCAAGATTTCAGTTAGACCACATAATGGTCAGACAGAGATCCCGAAATGAGGTATTGGATTCTAAGGTGTACCCAGGGGCAGATATAGACTCAGATCACAATATGGCAGTAATGAAGAGTAGGCTGAAGTTCAATAAATACGCAAAGAAGTACTAAGGAATGACGAGATACGGTTAAAGTTCTCTACGGCTATAGATACCGCAGTAAGGAATAGATCAATAGACAGTACAATTGAAGAGGAATGAACATCTCTAAAAAGCCTCAACAATTTTGTAATACTCGTTATACGTCTATACTAAATGGAAGAGGATACAAAATTGGAAAAGTTCAAAACTTAGCAACCAACTGACGTACAAAACGAGTAACTAGGTTAACTGTACAATGCTAAGCAAATGTACCGGACGCCACCTAGTACGATAGATCATCTTGTGATTAAATTCATGCACAAGCACACAGAAATAGCAGCAGCAGAGATCTCCAGTGTACTAAGTGATTAATACAGACGGTGATGCACCATATTACTAAACAACCGTAGAAGCACTGCAAAAATTATCCAGAATCTGAGGCATTTACAAATAGCAGAAGCCCTCGGGGGAGTATTAGGGAGCCAGTGAAGCCTGAAACCAGGACTTGGTAACAGCACATTAATTGTGTCAGACCAAAATATCGAGTTAGAAGGAGTGGAAAATAGCGCAGTCGAAGTACTAAATGAGATTTCCATTGAATCAAAAATTGTTTCTTCAGCGCGTGGTTAATACGACTTAACGGTTTTGTGTAAGCAAAAGAATGTAGGTATAACCTTCTAATGGACTTCAGAGTCACCTGTAGACGTAATTTAGAAAGAAAAATTAGTCCTGTGTGTGTCTCCTTCGACATTGTGTACTTAAAAGCCCTAGCAGTCGTAAGAATATAAACAATCTGGCTTCATAATCATTTGGGTCAAAGCATTCTACAACAGAAACTATTGAATACTTGGCTTTCCGTGTCCGCCATCGGAAAGAGGCGGTGACCTTACAGTAGCCGGCCTGAGTGGCCGTGCGATTCTAGGCGGTGCAGTCTGGAACTGCGAGACCGCTATGGTCGCAGGTTCGAATCCTGCCTCGGGCATGGATGTGTGTGATGTCCTTAGGTTAGTTAGGTTTAAGTAGTTCTAAGTTCTAGGGGACTGATAACCTCAGATGTCAAGTCCCATAGTGCTCAGAGCCATTTGAACAGCTGATGTCGAATCACGTCTGGACCGAATATCGGTCGGTGCATAAGTTGACACGGAGAGGAATACGATGATGGTGGTTTTAAAGGCCTCAAATGAGCGGTTGTTAGTGACGTTGATAAATATGACTATATATATTTAGAGAGACGATGACCTATTTCGTAAGAAACTTTCTATAGTCACTGCGCTAAGGACACGGAGGGGACCTTTAATGACTATCGGGCAATGATAACAGCTAGGAGGGACTATGACGCAGTCTAATCGTACAAAATCTGTGGGATAACCGTTCCTCGGAACACAGGGCGACGCGTTTCCTATTCTGTCTCAGGCTGCGGTGAGGATAGGAAGCCGCTAACACGGCGCTTGGCAGCAGTTACGAGGCTTGCACCACCATCACGGTACTCGTAACTACAGTCACCGCCTATTAACACATGTCTTCATAAATATTAGGGTCCAGAGCAAACAAGGTACTTCCCACTCCATTGAAGGAAAGCCTGTTCAAAACGCGTGAACGAGTTAGGTACTTACTGTTCTGGGGAGGTGGTAAATCAATACGAGATCCCAAAGACCTATCACTGGTACATATGGAAAAGACATTCTCTGTAGTGCATCTGTCTCGCATCTCCCACATTCACAGTGTTATGCGGTCATAACATAATCTTTCTACAACGCTGAAAATGGAATCCATGCAGTGTACGAGGCCCGTTTTATAAGTAACGCCCGTTTTATAAGTAACGTTTTGCCACAACGCGGCCCCAGCACTGCGGTCGGCATGCTGCGCATGCGCACTGCGTACCTACATTTGTTGTCTACGCACCGACGCCATTACAGTCTGATTCTTCCTTGTTTACGTTGTGTACTGAGTGTTTAAGATGCCTCCGATAATCGTCAGTCCCGCTGACTGTGAAGTACGGGCTGTTATAAGATTTCTTATTGCTTAAGGCCTAAATGCGATCGATATTCATCTTGAGATCTGTGAGTTTACAGAGAAAAATTTATGATTGATGGAATGATAAGAAAGTGAATGAGAACATTTAAAGATGGCCGCACAAATGTGCAAGATGAACAACAGAGTGGGCGTCCTTTGGTCGTTAATGGAAATTTGGTGCTGAAAGTGGACAATAAGGTGAGAGAAAACAGACGCTTTACGATTTCCACCTTGCGTGATGACGTTCCTAATGTTTTTTGTAGTGTTTTGTATGCCATTGTGAATGAGTACTTTAATTACCGAAAACTGCGCCACGTTTGTACCGAAAATGTTGACAGATGTACACAAAACCAAACGTTTAGACAGTACATTGACTTTTCTTGAACGGTACCACAACGATGGTGATGATTTCATAAGCCAAATTATTATGGGTGATGAAATTTGGGTGGCCTAAGTCTCACCAGAATCAAAGCAACAGTCCATGGAATGGCGGCATTCAGATTCACCCAGAAAAGTGAAGTTTAAGCAAACAATTTATGCCTGGAAAATAATGTGCACAGGTTTTTGGGACAGAAAAGGAGTATTTCTTGTGGAATTTCTGCCCCATAATGCGAAAATCAGTGCAGCAGCTAACTGTAAGACATTCCACAATCTGCGCCGTTCAGTTCAGAACAAAAGACGTGGCAAGTTCAGCAACGGTATCATTTTGCTGCAAGACAATGTCTGTCCGCATGTGGCGAATCAGACCAAAGATAACATCACATGTTTTCGATGGGAAAGTCTAGATCATCCCCTGTACAGCCATATTCTGGTGCCCAGCGACTACCATCTGTTCCTGTGCTTGAAGAAACACCTGGGCGGTGTTCAAGACCTGACGAAGTCAAAACAGTGGTGATGCAGTGGTTAAAAAGTCAGGCGGCAGACTCCTCTGAGGAGGTTATTCAAAAACTGGTACAACGTTATGACAAGTGCCTCAATATTGACGGAAATTATTTATAAAAGTAGATTAAGGTACAGGGTTTCATGTAAAAATATAATTATTGAGATATATTACCACGTCATTTTTTAATTTCAAACGGTACTTACTTAAAAAACACGCCTTGTATATCCGCAGCTCGTGGTCTCGCGGTCCTCGTTACCCGAGCACAGGGTACCAGGCTCGCTTCCCGGAGGGGTCAGGAATTTTCACATGCCCTGAGGTGACTGGGGGTTATTGTGTCGTCTTCATCATTATCATTCATCGCTGTTACGTTCGAAGGAAGGCAACGGCAAGCCACCTCCATTATGACCTTGCCTAGTACGGTGGTGCAGGTCTCCCGCATCGTTCCCCTATGCTCTGTCAAGAAGCATGGGAATGTATTTCTTTTTCATGCCATACAAGATATGCGTTGCCTTATCACTGTGTTACCAATAGTAAATATGAAATATCATATAATTCTATTAATGATTTCTAACTCTATTAAAACATATTTCCTTCTGTTTGTTGTAGTTTACGTGGTGAAACCAAAGAGTCTATGTAAACCAACCCTGTCAGACTGTCCCACGAACTAGAAGCATTGCAAGTCTGTCGGCTCATCCTGCAGGAGCTAACTAGCCTGTGATTGAGTGAAGACCAGATGGCTGGACTGCTGACTGAAGACATCTACAATTTCCAGAGAACACCAGAAATTCCAGCAGCGTCAGAACTTACCTCTTTTTCTAACAACAAAAACCGGTGGAATGAACTAAACCTCCTTTATGATAGTTTTCGATGGCAATAGATCAGCTATACATTTAGAACTGACTGCAAAATTTAGTATTTTAAAACGTGGTTTTGCCCATTTTTTGTCTTCATGTTGGCCTTGTAATAGTTGTAATCTGACACAGTAAACTGTGGTTTCATGTCGTTAACTGTTATATTTCAATCGTAGAATACATTTCCTTACCTGTAGCTTCACACAAATACTGGCGAACTATAACTGTGTATTAAACATACAAAATGCAGTTCATCCACTCATGCAAACCTCGTACCATCCCAATACCCAGTTCCGACCTTAACACATTCACTGGATCGAGGACCCCGGTGCCTACAGTAGAGACTTACGACTGAGACAGTGGCTTGGCCTTATCTTTCCTGGATATTGCGTGAAATATTTGCAACACAGAGTACTGAAACCTGGTTGGTAGGTACTCAGAGAGTACGCAGGACAAGGCTATGATTGTGGGTGGGGCCATAAACAGTTACTGTGAGTTGCACAATCAAACACACAACTTTATTATTCTAAGAACCACTTAGTTACGAATTGCTTTAAAAGATCACAATTAGACAATACGGCTGAAAGCGTAGTTAAAGAAAACTTGAGATGCTTTCGGGGCGGAAGGCCCAAAACCACACCAAAGAAAAGAACGGCTAAAGGCCTGGCTTAGAAATCAAAAGCAATCAGAAACAGAAGGTAAAACTTTTTAAAAAGAAACATGCAGTGGAAAACAGTTAGCTGCTGAAGGCCTACACTACACGTCGTAAGGAAAACTATAATTAACGCACATTAATAATTTCCTTTTTAAATTTACAACTGAATGGCTGAATGCCCAATTAAAGAAATATTAACTTATTGCATGGCTGAAGGCCAGAAACAAATTTGAAACAATGGCTAAAGCCCTGAACAACAAGTCAGAAAAACAATTTAAAATAAACCCCTTCCTTCATATAAAAAATTTTCCTTTAAAGAATACACATGGCTGAATGCCTTATTAAAAGGTGTTTACGTAAATCCTCGGTGGAAGTCTACACATAACACATCGAACAACTAATGACTTAGGGCCCGGATTACAAACAATTTCAGATAGAAAAAATTTTAAGGAAGAAAATAAAATCAATCTTCAGAATTTTAATTTAAGAAGGATTAAGGTCTTTATGTAAAATTTAAAAAAGAACTGAATTAATACACAGCCAAAGACCAAGCACAATACTTCAAACCAAAATTAAAATCACGAACTAAAACAAAGAGAACAAATGGTGCTCAGAAGCGTTCCAAGGGTCGGCCTGAGAAGGCAGATCAAACGTAGGGTGAGGTGAGACAGACAACCAATAGTTGAAGTTAAATAATCCAATGGCAACCCAAACTAGGGATGGCCCAAGGACCAACCAACAATTTAACCAATTCCCTTTTGTCCGACCAATGGCACAATGATGGAAAATATCAGACGAGGACGAGGATACGAAGAAAAACTTTAATTTAAGATAGCTGAAGGCCTTTATGTAAAATTTAAAAAAGAACTGAATTAATACACCGCCGAAGACCTCGCAAAGCAGTTCAAACTAAAATGTCTCCTACGGCTTTAGAAATTGGCGTTTGAAAACAGCCAAGGTAACAATAACCGCTCTAGGAAAATATGAACCAAACAACTTAAAAGGCTGTCGAACTACATGCCATGCCGGACAGCATCAACACAATGAGGAAAGGCACATTGCTGGAAAAGTACGCTAAGGATCAGGACAGGTAAGTGGGACGTTAATGGCCACAGGAGAGAAAATACCGCTAGTGCACTTCACTGGTAAGTAACAGTCAATTTAATAATTAATCACAATACAGGAAGACAGCTGCAAGATTTCGCTGACTCCAACACATAATATGTGGCCCAGGGAGCAACGACCCGCAAATCAACAAACAGATGTCACAATAGC